>NC_057718.1:71277987-71292617 GCF_004010195.1 Chiloscyllium plagiosum | reverse complement strand
GAACAAACAATGGAATAAGGAAAACATATGGGAAAAGAAACTGTATAAATTGTAAGGGTTTTTTGGGATATAGTGTGCATTTTGTCATTACCTTACCTGGTAATTAGACAAAGCACCCACCTATAGGTGTATCAATAAATGGCGGATTCAGATATTCGTCTCGGACTGAAATTATTAAAGTGAGTGAGCTTTTGTTTCTCACATAACCATGTCTCCTTGAGATTCAGTGGTAACTGAATCTTGCACCATGCCCATACTTGGAGTTAGCATTGACTAGACTGTTAACTAGCACAGTGGCTCAGTGGTTAGCACTGCTGCCTCACAGTGTTCCCAGGTTCGATTCTAGCCTTGGGCGACTGTCTATGTGGAGTTTCCACATTCTCCCGTGTCTGCGTGGGTTTCCTCCAGGTACTCCGGTTTCCTCCCACATTCCAAAGATATGCAGGTCAGGTGAATTGGCTAAATTGTCCTTGTTGCTAGGTGCATTAGGTAGGTTACTCTTTGGAGGGTCGGTGTGGACTTGTTGGGCCAAAGGGCCTGTTTCCACACTGGAGGGAATCTAATCTATAAATACTGTCACTGCAAGAGCAGGTAAGAGGCTGTGAATGTGACGAGCAAGTCAACTCTTGGCTTATGCCTGAAATGTCGATTCTCCTATTCCTGGGATGCTGCCTGACCTGCTGCGCTTTTCCAGCACCCCACTCTCGACCCCACTATCTAAAACGGTCACGTATGACGTGCGATGAAATATTTTTCACTTGCCTGGATGAGTGCAACTCCAGCAATACTTGGAATCTCACCCTTATCCAATATAAAGCAGTCCACCTGATCAACATCCCATCACCTTAAACATTCAACCCCTCCATCACGGATATATTGTGGCAGCTTTTGGACAGGATGATGTTGAGATTTGGACATGAATCGAGAGGGTTAACTTGTCCAGTGACCATATGGATCTTAGTGCTACTAGTTTGCAGCCGGTCTCCTCCTGACACAAGACTGTGTGTATCTTATTGACTAATCGTCATCACTCCCGAACGAAGGGGCAGCTGATCTATTTCGTCACACATTTTAAAACGATATTTGCTCGCAGTATAAAGGCAAATAGAGGCAGATTTTGATGATTCCGTATTGTTTCCGAAGATATTCAATCTTGAAAGGAATCAGCCGCCATTTGGGAATACCAGCAAGCCATGGATTCAGACGCTTCATTTGAAAATCCTCTGTATATAGAACTGAAATATTTCTGCAAAAGGGTTAAAGAAGCTTACATGGATTTAAAAGATGATCTGATTCCGTACAAAGATAATCAATATTATAGGTGGGTGATGTTTGTTTCTTAATGAGCACTTACGCTATATATTATTGTCTTTTTCTGATAACTTAAACCAAAACAGTTTTCTCGAATGCAGTAAATGGTGATGTATTTTACCTCTTCGTGTATAATCCTTTCAAAAATAGGTAAGGATGGATTGCATTTGACGTGAACGCAACATAGGTGAAGAAATACTTTGCATCACATATATGAAATGGCTATTTTTGGGTTGTTTGTTGTAGGATACACTGTTTGAGAGGTAGGTTCAGAGCAAATGGAAAATTTAACAGCGAGTAAACCTACACCAGTTAAATCTTGCCTTCTGCTGCAACCAATAGCGACGAGAACTGCGAGGCTGCACATAATCACGTAGAGGGATTCCAAACAAGGAAATCTGTATAGACGGGCGTAAAACGTAATGTAACATTCATCCTTCGCAAAACCAAAAGTCCCCTTTCTCTCTGCAAATTGTGTGTTGGTGATGAGCAACTCTCCCATAATATTTTGATAGATGTTGGAAGATATATTTCGTGATGGTTGAGTCATGGTTCGTATAACTGGAGCTGGAAAATGGTGGGGATTGTGAAATGGTGGGTCGGTCTTGGTTCGGAGACATAAAACTGGTGTACATCTCCCCCCCCCCCCCCCAAACTGTTAAACTCTTGGCAATTAAGGAATATTGTCAGGCATTCACTTCTAGTGTATTTTCCTGGAGAGTGATGAATGAATCTGTTGAAGGGATTTTGCCGGAAACGTCGATTTTCCTGCTCTCTGAGGCTGTCGGACCTGCTATGCTTTTCCAGCACCACACTCGACTCTAATCTCCAGCATTTGCAGTACTCGCTTTCGCGTGATGAAGTTTGGCATTCTGAAATACAGATCAAGGAAAAAGTAAAGATTAAGTCTTATTAGAATATAATCTGTTACTCCAGCACTTTGTAAAGGTCATTGTGGTTATTTTTCATTGTGGACTGAAAAGAACTGAGTTCTGAAGAAGGGTCACTGGATTAGAAACGTTGACTCTGCTTTCTCTGCAGAGCTGGGCTGAGGAGTGGCAGATGAAGTTCAACCCTGTCAAGTGTGAGGTTGTCCATTTTGGAAGGACAAATAAGAATGCGGAATACAGGATTAACGGTAGGGTTCTTAGTAAGGTGGAGGAGCAGAGGGATCTTGGGGTCTATGTTCATAGATCTTTGAAAATTGCCACTTAGGTGGATAGAGCTTGTAAGAAGGCCTATGGTGTATTAGCATTCATTAGCAGAGGGATTGAATTCAAGAGTCGTGAAGTGATGTTGCAGCTGTACAGGACCTTGGTAAGGCCACATTTGGAGTACTGTGTGCAGTTCTGGTCGCCTCATTTTAGGGAAGGTGTGGAAGCTTTGGAGAGGGTGCAGAGGAGATTTACCAGGATGTTGCCTGGAATGGAGAATAGGTCATACGAGGGTAGGTTGAGAGTGCTAGGCCTTTTCTCATTGGAACGGCGAAGGATGAGGGGTGACTTGATAGAGGTTTATAAAATGATCAGGGAAATAGATAGAGTAGACAGTCAGAGACTTTTTCCCCGGGTACAACAGAGTGTAAATTTAAGGTGGAAGGTATGGGGGGGATGTCAGGGGTAGGTTCTTTACCTACCCCTGAGTGGTGGGGGCATGGAATGTGCTGCCTGTGGGAGTGGCAGAGTCAGAATCATTGGTGACCTTTAAGTGACAATTGGATAGGTACATGGATAGGTACACGTGTTCGGCACAACATCGTGGGCCGAAGGGCCTGTTCTGTGCTGTATTGTTCTATGTTCTCTCAGATTTGGAGATGCCGGTGTTGGACTGGGGTGTACAAAGTTAAAAATCACAACACCAGATTATAGTCCAACAGGTTTAATTGGAAGCACACTAGCTTTAAACCTGTTGGACTATAACCTGGTGTTGTGATTTTTAACTTCTCTCACAGATGCTGCCAGTTTCTCCATAATGTCTGTTCATGTTTGAGAAAGTAATTATTTTAAAACCAAGGTTTGTCATAGAATTGTGACATGATTTGAAAGCAAGTGATCTGACACTCATTGTAAACACTATTGACACAGTTGCTCGTTCTGGATGTACAGTACAAACTAGTTCCAGAACAAGAGTTGTGCCTCAGTGGAGCTTTGGTTGATGACCTGTGGTTGATTGTTCTGTAGTCCAGTTGTCGAAGACAAAGGCTTTCTGCCAGGCAACAGTTATGTGATTGGTTCTCAGTTGGCTGAACAGCTTGAAGCTGTGAAGAGGATATTGGGAAGCTTTCAGATCTTCACCATCTCCGGAGCTGTCCCTCCTTGTTCTCTGCAGTAAAAGCCACTTTAAGCTTGAAGAAAACTAGGTTATTTTTTTCCATCAGTAATTTTTTTTATAAAGAGTCTGACAGCACAGAGACAGGCCCTTTGGCCCAAATTGGTCCACGCCGACAAATATGTCCATCCACATGTACTGCATTTCCGTGAACTTGGCCCATATCCTTCTAAACATTTCCTATCCATGTCTTTGTTCAAATTCCTTTTAAATGTTAATGAACCTACCTCAAAAGCTTTCGCTGACCACTCCTTCCTTATGCATACCACCCTCTGTGTGAAAAAAAAAGTTGCCCTCAGGTTCCCATTATTGATTCATAGAATCCATGGAATCCCTACAGTGGGAAACAGGCCCTTTGGCCCACCAAGTCCACACCAACCTCCGAAGAGCAACCCACCATTCCCCCTTTATCCTAAATATACCCCTGACTAATGCACCTAACCTCCATATCCCTGAACACTATGGGCTTTTTAGCACAGCCAAAACCTAACTGCACATCTTTGGATTGTGGGAGGAAATCGGAGCAGCCGGAAGAAACCAATGCAGACATGGAGAGAATGTGCAAAGCCTACATAGACAGCTACCCGACCTTGAAATTGATCCAGGTCCCTAGTGCTTTGAGGTAGCAGTGTTAATCATTGCATTTAACCTGTTCATGCTTCTCATCATCTTGGACCCCTCAGTCTCCAACACGCTAAAGAAAAAGGTCCCAGCTTGTCAAGCCTCTCCCTATAACTTAGACAATTGAGTCCTGGTAACATCCTTGTAAATCTCTTTAGCACCTTCCTAAAGCAAGGTGACCAAAACTGAACACAATACTCCAAGTGCAGCCTCACCAACATCCTATATAACTGCAACATAACTTCCTAACTTCTATACTCAGTGCCCTGACTGAAGGCCAGTGTACCAAAAGCCTTCTTCACTGCCATATCTACCTGTGACTCCACTTTCAGAGAACCGGACACCTGACCCCAAGGTCACTGTGTTCCACTACTCATTAAGGCTCTACCAATCACTATGAAACTCCTACCTTGATTTGACCTTTCCAAAATGCAATAATTCACACTCCGTTATATGACAATCCATTTTCAATTTCTTGACCCAGTTCCCCAAATAGTCATGGTCCTGTTGAAATTTCTCACAACTTTCCACACTGTCCACGATACCGCCTATTTTAGTGTCATCTGCAAACTTACTAATCATGCCTTGTACATTCTTATCCAAATCATTGATTGAGTTAATAAACAGCAATGGGCCCAGCACTGACTCCTGAGGCATACCACTGGTCACAGGCCTCTAGTTTGACAAGCATCTTCCACTATTTCTCTCTGCTTCCTACCATCAAGCCAATTGTCTATCCAATTTGCTAGGTCTCCCTGGATTCCATGTGGTCTCACTTTCCAGAGTAGCCTACCATGTGGAACCTTATCAAAGGCTTTATTGAAATCCATATAGACTACATCTACCACCCTGCCTCATCAACCATCCTGGTCACCTTATCAAAGAACTCTAACAAATTTGTGAGGCATGATCTCCCTTGCACAAAGCCATGCTGACTACTCCTAATCAAACCCTGTCTTTCTAAATGCATGTATATCTTATCTCTCAGAATCTTCAAGTAAATTACCTACCACAGATGTGAGGTTTACAGGTGCACAAATTTCGCAACTCTCCAGTCTTCCGGAACCTCACCCATGGCTAATGATGATGCAAATACATCAGTCAGGCCCCTGCAATTTCTTCTCTAGCCTCTTGCAGCGTTCTTGGATATACCTGGTCATGACAGGAGATTTATTCAGCTTAATATGTTCTAATATGTCTAACACCTCCTGTGCAGTGATAGGGACTGCCCCCAAGATATCATCACTAACTTCCCGAAGTTCCCAAATATCCATGTCTTTCTCCACGGTAAACAGAGGAGAAATATTCTTTGAGGAGCTCACTCATCTCCTGTGGTTCCACACAAACATGTCCACTTTGGACCTTGAGCAGTCCTATTCTGTCACTAGTTGTTATTTTTCCTTTTAATATACTTAAGGATTCTCTCTGGATTCACCCAAATCTTCTCAGCCAAAGCTGTCTTGTGCTCCCTTTTTGTGCTCTTTATTTCCTTTTTCGGTAAGCTCTTGTATCTCCTATATACCTCCAGGGATTCCCTTGATCTCTGCTGCCTGTACCTGAACCATGCTTCCTTTTGTTTCTGGTCAAATCCTCAATATCTCTTGTCATGCAAGGTTCCCTATATTCCTGCCAACTCCCAGGAACATATAGACCTTGAACTCTAGCAATCTCACTTTTTTAAAGGCCTTCCACATGCCGGAGGTCCCTTTGCCTGCAAACAAACTACTCTAATCAACCTCTGCAAGCTCCTGTTAATTCCATCAAAATTCACCTTGCCCCAATTTGGAACTTGAACCTATGGGCCAGTTTTGTCCCTCTCCATAACTATTTTAAAATTAATAGAATGATGGTCATTGGTCCCAAGTGCTCCCCCACTGTCACCTGTCCTGTTCTATTTCCCAAGAGTAGGTCAAGTTTTGCCCCTTCCCAAGTAGGAACCTCTATATACTGCTTGAGAAAACATTCCTGAACAAACTTAACAAATTCCATCCCATCCAAGCCCTTAATGCTATGGCAGTCCCAATCTATGTGACAACTGTATTACTCTTGTAAGTCTCCTTAATCTCCTGCATATTTGTTCCTCTAATTCCTGCTGACTATTTCAGGGCCTATAGTACAATAACATCACCATCCCCTGCTTACTTCTTAGCTCCACCCACAAAGCCTCACTGGATGATTCCTCAATTATTTAATCTGATTACTGCTGTGATACTTCCCTTAATCAAAAATGCCATTCCCCCACCGGCCCTCTTTCCTCCACCTCTGTGCCACATAAAGCATCTATAACCTGGCAGATCCTATCCCTCCCTTAGCCCTGTTTCTGTAATGGCTATAATATTCCCAGTTCCACATACCTATCAACATCCTGAGTTCATTGACTTTACCTGTCAGCCCTTTTGTATTGAAATAGATACAATTTAATCCAATGGACATTCCTTGCTCCCTGTTGTGTTCCAGCCTGATCTGTCTCTTTAACTTATTATTTCGGATTACTATATCTCCTTCTAGCCCCTCTCTTTCCTCCCTGCTGTTGACGCTCCCACCTTCCTGCCAATCTAGTTTATCTAATCTAATCCTTGTCGCACTAGCAAATCTGGCCATGAAGATATTGGTCCCCCTCCAGTTCAGGTGCAACCCGTCCATCTTGAACAGGTCACCTTTGCCTCAGAAAAGATCCCAATGATCTAAAAATCTGAATCCCTGCCCATACACTAATTCTTTAGCCATGCATTCATCTGCCATGTCTTCTTTTCTTATTCCCATTAGTATATGGCACTGGAAGTGATCCAGAGATTATCACCGACTAGTTTTTAAACTTTTTTTCCTAGCACTCTAATAAAGTCCTCATCTTTATTATTACTTACATCATTTTGCCCTCATGTACAATGACTTGTGGCTGCTCACCGTCCCTGTTGAGAACATTCTGCAGCTGCACTGAGTGCTGTCAGCTGTGACATTTTAATTTACAAGTAAGAGATTTTATAAATGTGTGAACCAGCTTCTGTGCCTCCTGAAAACCTGTGAAAATATCCTTGGAGAAAGAAGTCCGAAAAGCAGTATTCTGACCACAAGAACCATCTCAACATACCCTGTATCAGAGATCATTGAATTGCTTTCCCAGTTTTCCCTCATTTATCTCTGTGCGTGACTGGGGGTGTTTATAACACTATTAACAAGTGGAATTACATGCTAATGGTTCATAATTGTTCACCTTTAATGACAGCATAATTATTTGTAATAAATAGTGGGTTTTAAGTACAGAAATCTTTTCAGAGTCTGAAGATCAGGTAAATGGGAATTTTGCAGCCAGAACTTGTTTAACATTTTTAACTTTTGTGGGTACTCTGGGAATAATGGCTCTTGATTTTCAGTGTGCTAACCCAGTGAGGCATGACAACTTTGAACTCACTTTTGAATTTATAGACTTAGTATTAAATGTGTTGGGAGTGGGAATTCTGGTTGAATACCAGAAGAAATGTGTGTCAGCGCTTTTTAAAACAACCATTTCATTACTGGATTAGGTATTCAATGTACAGTTGTGAACTTGAGGACCTTCAAGGAAATTTTTTGTCCATTTGCATATTGACTTTTTTTTTGTTCACTTGTGGAACTTGGGCATCGCTGGTTGGTGAGCATTTATTGCCCATCCCTAGTTGCCCCTGAGAAGGTAGTGCTGAGCTGTCTTCTTTAGCTGCAGGGAGGGAATTCCAGATTTGACCCAGTGACAGTGAAGGAATAGTGATATATTTCCAAGAAAGTATGGTGAATGGCTTGTAGGGAAATGCGCAGATGGTCGTTCCCATGGAAGTGGTCATTTGTTGGAAGGTACTTTGGTGAATCTTTGATTAGGATCTTTGGTGACTTTCGGCAGTACATCTTGCAGGTAACAGCCACTACAGCAACTGACCATTGGTAGTGGATGTTTGTGGAAGTGATGCCAATCAAATAGGTTGCTTTGTCCTGGACGGTGTCAACTTTCTTGAGTGTTGTTGGAGCTGTACTCTTCCAGGTATGTGGGAGTATTCCACTACACCCCTGATTGTGCTTTGATGAACAGGCTTTGTGAGTTACTTGCCACAGTATTTCTAGCCTTTGACCTGCTCTTGGAGGCACTGTTATGTGGCCAGTCCATTTGAGATTCTGGTTAATGGTAACCCCAAGGATGTTGATAGTGGGGGATTCAATGAGGGCAACACCATCAAATGTCAACACGTGTTGGTTAGATTGACTCTTACTGGAGATGGTCATTGCCTGGCATTTGTGTGTGGCATGAATGTTATATGTCACTTGTCAACCCAAGACGGATACTGTTCAGATCCGCAAAGACCGTTCCCTCCGTGACTACCTGGTCAGGTCCACGCCCCCCCTACGACCCACCCTCCCATCCTGGCACTTTCCCCTGCCACCGCAGGAACTGTAAAACCTGCGCCCACACCTCCTCCCTCACCTCTATCCAAGGCCCCAAAGGAGCTTTCCACATCCATCAAAGTGTTACCTGCACATCCTCCAATATCATTTATTGTATCCGTTGCTCCCGATGCGGTCTCCTCTACAATGGGGAGACTGGGCGGCTCCTAGCAGAGCGCTTTAGGGAACATCTCCGAGACACCCACACCAATCAACCAAATTCTAACCTCCAGCAACTCGATCCCCTGACCTGTCCGGACTTGTCCGACCTGCCCAGCTCCTTTTCCACCTATCCACTCCACCCTCTCCTCCCTGACCTATCACCTTCGTCTCCTGACCTATTGTACTCTATGCCACTCTCTCCCCACCCCCACCCTCCTCTAGCTTATCTCTCCACGCTTCAGGCTCTCTGCCTTTATTCCTGATGAAGAGCTTTTGCCCAAAACGTCGATTTTGCCTGTCCTCGGATGCTGCCTGAATTGCTGTGCTCTTCCAGCACCACTGATCCAGAAACTGTTTAGATCTAGCTGCATTTGAACTGCTTCAGTTTGGCCTGTGTTTATTGCCAGTGAGAAGGTGGTGATGAGCTGGCTCTTTAACTGTTGCAGGCCACTGGAGGTAACAACTGTGTTGTTAAGAAGAGTTCCAGGATTTGACCCAGCAACTGTACATGAGCTTCATTTATAAATCCACATCAGGTTTACACCTGTGTTGCTTTGAAGGGAATCTGGGAGTGCTCTCAAGAGTATCCACTGTCTTTGCGATACTATGTGGTAGAGGTTGCGGTTTAGAAGAGCCACTGAAGATAAGTTACTGATGTGAATCTTGTAGGTGGCACCTGCTGCAGCCAATGTACATCAGTGGTGGAGGGGGTGGATAGGGTGTCAGTCAACTGTTGCTTTGTCCTGGATGATGTAGAGTGGAGTATTGATGGAGCTGGATTCATCTAGCCAAGTGGAAAGTAGTTGATCACGCTACTAGTATATAATGGACTTGCCTTGCAGCGTTCAGGAGGTGAGTTATTCAATGCCAAATTCCTAGCCTCTAATCAGCACTTGTAGCTATAGTATTTGTACAGTTGATTCAGTTCAATTTATGGTCAGTATGACCCTCAGGATGGGCATGGTGATTTTAATGGTAACTGCACTTAATAATTACAAAAATATACTTATTCATAAAAAATCTTTATCTACACCTGTAGGTATTAAAGCAGTTCTTACAGTCTTTGCATATCAAGAAAAACAAGCATTGGAATTTGTCATCCCCTGCATTTCTAAAAAAACGAAAGGCATTTCTTACTTGAGGACATTTTACATACATTGAGGCAAATGTATGCAAATATACTTTGCAGAAGGACCTTAGAAATGGTCTTTCCCCATTGTGCTTTGGCAATACCTGCCCTAGGCTTTAGTGCATCCCTCAGTACATAGTCCTGGACTTAGGAATGTGCCAATCTACAAGATGACAAGATCAAGCTCAATGCTTTTCACTAGAAGACCAAGGTTTTGGGCAGATCAAAGAGCATCTTTCACTGAGTTGATGGTTCTCCAGGCGCAGTCAATGTTTGTCTTGGTGTGTGTCCTGGGAACAATCCATACAGCAGAGTCCTCCATCACAGAACTGCTCAGAAAGAAACTCGTCAAAAATCACTGCATCTTTCTCTGGACATTGCTTGCAAAATATTATGGGCCAGACTCAACCCTCTTAAAAAATTGAGACAATCTAGTGGCAGAGGGAGAACTCCACTCTTTTGCAGTAACAGAAAGCTGTATCATCATTGAATCCCTACAGTGTGGAAGGAGGCCATTTGGCCCATTAGGTCACACCAACTCTCTGAACAGCCTCACAACCAGACCCCAAAACCCTGCATTTCTAATGGATAACCCACTAACCTACATCTCCCTGGACGCAATGGGCAGTTTAGCATGGCCAATCCACCTAATTTGCACGTCGTTGGACTGTAGGACACAAGACCACCCAGAGGAAATCTACGCAAATCAGGAAGAATGTGCAAACTCCATACAGTCACCCAAGGATTGAATCAAACCTGGTGCCTGGTGCTGGGAGGCTGCAGTGCTAACTACACAGCCTGTATCTCAGCTTCCACAGCCAAGTTCAAATCCCAACTAAAAGCAAAGCTAAAACTCGGGTCTGTGTGAGCCCGACTTCACCCACTTATACTTCTTTTGTCTAATTTAAAAAAACATTCAGATTATAGAATCCGCATAGTGTGGAAAAAGGCTATTCCACACCAACCCTCCAAAGAGCATCCCACCCTCCCTACACTACACTATTCCTGTAACCTTGCATATTCCCATGGCCAAAGCACCTAACCTACAGATCTGAGGACTCGGAGTTCAAAGCTTTTTATCCACTTCTTCTGAAGCAGACATTTTTACATCACTGTTGCAACACCTCTGTAAGAGAAACAGTCCAGAACAAACCCCTCTCAAAGGTGTCACACTTCCCTCCTTCAAAAAAAGGGAGCCATGAATATACAAAATTTGGCTGCAATTTCAAAGACTCCTGCCATTACTTCTCTCCCCCTCTCCCCCTCTAATACTAATCTTGGTCCATTTTCTTGTTACCGAATACCTCCATCTTCCCTTGTCAAAAAAGTCGTGACCCCCGTGTCGGCGTTTTGTTCTCTCATCCTGACCCATGTATAATGTTCAAATTGAACGACTGGAACAATAAACTCTATCTAAACTATTTGGTATTTTTATCCTTAAACTATTTTCAAAAATGTTAAGAGGTTATCTCATGCATTACTGGCAACACAAGTTCAAATATTGCAACAGCAACACCAAACTCAAAGTCTCTTTCTCAATGGTGGAATATTTGTTTTGAATAATATTCAATTTTCAGGAGAAATGCCCAATAGGTCTTCCTATATACTCACTGTCTACTTGGAAGAATACAGCACATTACTTGCATCAACAACCACCTTAAACAACTTTGTGTAATTAGGTGTTGCTAACACTGGAGTTGTGGTCAACACAGCTTTCAGGTTATCATGTCTTTTGACACTCCTGTCCACTGAATTTTTTTTGCCCTTCAACAGAAGTCAGTGGTACAACTTTTTACTAAAAACCACTTAGTCCCAAGAACCATTGTACTTCCATCTTCATCAGTATGGGGAAATCTTTCAGGTCATTTTAATTTTCCACTGGAAAATATCAGAAATTGGGAGAAATTAAGTTCCTCATTGTCCAATTTAATTTGAGGACTGTGAAATTCAGAATCATCTGGATTTGGTTTTTCACTCTCTTGTATCGGTAACCTATTCTCCTTTTGCTTTCCTTCCCACGTAAAATACCATTTGAGCATATCCACATGGCACACTGAATTTTCCACCTATGTGGCATACTTATCAAATAATTCATTTCACACAATTTCGTTTTTTTTTTTGCTTTGAACCCCACTAAGCCTTGCTTTTAAAGGCTCACCTACCACTGGGAGCTCATCTCTCTGAACAAAATTATGAATTTTTGATTCCTTGTCTGCTTCTTGTTTCTTCATATGCTGTGCTACTTTCAAAATGCTGTCACCTACTGTATTTAATGTCTCCCTAAAATTTGAGACATAGTCCAATAATGTAGTCTCTGAACTCTGACTCACCAATTTCTCCCTAATTAATTTCAGTGGTTCTCTCATCTCATATCCAACAACTAATTCAAATAGACTGAATTTAGCTGTGCATTAGGTAGGTCCCTAATTGCAAAGAATACAAATGGAATTCCTTTTATATCAATCCTCCAGTCTAGTCTAGTAGCCCGTATCTCTGTATTCTTCTCAACAACATTGTCTTTTTCCAGTGTGAATACTGACGAAAAATATTCATTAAGCACTTCTCCTATCTCCTCTGACTTCACGCACAACTTCCCACTGCAATCCCGGATAGCCCTAATGTTTCTCTAGTCATTCATTTATTCCTCATATACCCATAGACAGCTTTAAGGTTTTACTTTATCCTATCTGCCAATGACCTCTCATGTCCTCTCCTGGCTCCTCTTAGCCAGGAAAGACCTAAAGAGAGAGCTAACTTGTAGCTAACATTCAAGTGCCCTGAGTGAGTCTTCACATATCATCCTAACATGGGCGGTCTTCTTCCTCTTGAAAGCGATTCAACTTCTTTAGTAAACCATAGCTCACTTATTTGACCATTTCCTGTCTGCCTGACCGATGCATACTTATCAAGGACACTCAGTAGCTTTCCCTTGAATAAGCTCAACATTTTAGCTGTGCCCATCCCCTGCCATTTCTTTCCCCATCCTATGCATCCTACATTTTGCCTAATCACATCATAATTGCCTTTCCCCAATAACTCTTGCCATGCCTGATAAGGGGTTCTGTGGGAATGAAAGAGACTCACTGTTGGTGTGTTGCCTCCCAGGTGCCAGGGTACATAATGTCTCAGATCATGTCTTTGAGTCAGAGACGGTTCCGAGAGTGAGGAGAATCTCTGAGAAACCTGTTTTTCTTTCATCTATCAGGAAAAAGTAATGCTTTCTGTCCACATGCTGGGCCGAGTCTTCAACGGCAAGATCATGTAAGTCAATCTTTTCAAATAAAGGCATGATGCCAGAGATGCTTACTCCAACTCAACGACAACTGTTGTGAGCAAATTTTCTTCAAGAGTGTACTGTTGTCTCTTGTCACCACTACAATAACTACACTGAAGCATCCTGTCACCCAGTCACCCTTTATTTACATGTGCACAGTACGTGGACTCTGACCTGCTTGCTCAGAGTAAGGGAGTTATAGTTCCCTAAGAGGAAAAAATGGGTTAGAATCCCATACGTGAAATTGGGGAGCTTGGTAAATTATTCCGGGACCCCACCTGAAAATAATCTGGGACGGTTTGGACACTTTGGTAAATTCTTTGTATAAATTGGGCAACTTGGTAAATTGTAATACATGAATTAAAGGATGCCTAGTTTGAATGATTGTACGATTTGTGATTTTTTTTGTGTGTGTGTGTGTGTGAGACAGCTATCAACAGAATGGGGACCAACGTCCCTCAGAAGGGAACACCTTTGGTATGTATGTATTTCCATTATGGGCCTGATTCTGTACAATTTGTCAACAAATGGGTGAAATGAACACAAACTAAGAAGCCATTTCCACCTAATGGCACATTTTAATCATGATCACATAAAACAATTTCTCTCTGTGTCTGCGTGGGCTTTCTCCTGGTGCTCTGGTTTCCTCCCACAGTCCAAAGATGTGCAGTTAAGCAGATTGGGCAATTTAGCATAGCCATAGTGTCGAGGAATGTGCAGGCTGGGTGGATCAGCTATGGGTAGTGCAGGTCTACAGGAATACGGTAGTGGGGTGAGTCAGACTGGGATGCTGTTCAGATGGTCAGTAAGGAAATCAATGGGCTGATTGGGCTGCTTCCAAATTGTAGAGATTCTATGAATATTCAGGTGAACTGGGAAAATTAATCTGATAGTGGATCTCAGGAAAAGGAATTTGAAATAACACTTCAGAGTCTGGCATCCCATTACCAATTATCCTTTACTTACATAATAGCACTACCTCTCACTGCATCAAGCATTTGCAAACTCCATATCCCTGACATTCATTATTTTATGTAGCTGAAACTTTATTGCTGGAACAGCACAGCAGGTCAGACAGCATCTAGGGAAAAGGAGATTCGACGTTTTGGGCACATGCCCTTCCTCAGGAATGAGCAGAGAGTGTTCAGCAGGAGAAGATAAAAGGTAGGGAGGAGGGACTTGGAGGAGGGGCGTTGGAAATGTGATAGGTGGAAAGAGGTCAAGGTGAGGGTGATAGGTCGGAGTAGGGTGGAGGCGGAGAGGTCAAGAAGAAGACTACAGGTCAGGAAGGCAGTGCCGGGCTGGAGGGATTCGGCTGAGACAAGGGGAGGGGGGATGAAGAAACTGGTGAAGTCCAAGTTCATCCCCTGCGGTTGGAGGGATCCCAGTCGGAAGATA
>NC_057718.1:71242148-71277538 GCF_004010195.1 Chiloscyllium plagiosum | reverse complement strand
AGGGATGGTGAACACACGGCAGGGCGGGGAGCTAGGACCTGGTGTGGGACTGGAGCTGGATGTGGGGGCGGGGTTAGGCCTGGGGGCGGGGACAGAGGTCGGCGGGGGGGCGGGGTTAGGCGCGGTGACGGAACTCGGCCGGGGGGCGAGTTATTTTATGTAACATTATTTTATGTAAGCAAGGTTACCCTGATTTGGAGGTAAAAACAATGACTGCAGACGCTGGAAACCAGATTCTGGATTAGTAGTGCTGGAAGAGCACAGCAGTTCAGGCAGCATCCAAGGACCAGCAAAATCGACGTTTCGGACAAAAGCCCTTCAGGAATAAAGGCAGTGAGCCTGAAGCGTGGAGAGATAAGCTAGAGGGACCAGATTAACAGCCCCAATCACGGAATTCTTATTCTATGACATTCAGTTTGCTGACCTTGTTACAGTCACTACATCTACAAGATGGATTTTTGGAGCAGCTTGTGGTATAGTCCATTAGGGAACCGGCAATTCTGGATTCTAATGGGGCAGACCTGATTAGGGAGATTAAGGTGAAGGAACCCCAATGGGGGCAGTAACCATAATATAGAATTTAACCTGCATTTTGAGAGGGAGAAGCTGGAATCAGATATAAAGGTATTACAACTTAATAAAGATAACTACAAGAGGCATGAACTGGCCAGAATTGTTTGGAAGGGGAGCTAAGCAGGGAACAATGTTGAGCAACATTGGCAGGTGTTTCTGTGGGTAATTCTGGAGGCACAATAGAAATTCATCCCAAGGAAGAAAAAATATACTCTGCTGTCAAAGAAAGTCAAAGACTGCATAAAAGCAAAAGAAAAAAAATATGCAATGTATGAAGATTCATGGGAAGCCAAAGGATTGGGAAGTGTTTAAAAGCCAGCCGAGGATAACTGAAAGATCAATAAATGGGGAGAAGATGAAATATGAATGTAAACTAGCTTGTGTTGTAAAAGAATATTGCAAGAGTTTTTTAATAAGTCAAAGGTCAGGGAGCAGGAAGAGTGAACATTGGACCACTAGAAATTGAGGCACGAGAATTGGTATTAGAGAACAAAGGAATGGCAAGGGAATTGAAACTTTGTATCAGTTTTCACCATTAGCAACATACCAGAACTTCAAGACAGAGGTGAGTGTAATGGCCACGAAAAAGAATGCGCTGGGGAAGCTGAAAGGTCTAAAGGTGGATATATGGCCCAGATGAACTACATCCCAGAATTCTGAAGGAGATACCAGAGAAGAATGTAGAGGCATTGGCGGTGATCCTTCAGGAATCACTTGAGTCAGGGACGGTACCAGAGGACTGGAAAATGGTTCATATAACAACCCTATTTTTATTATTTAATCATTTTTGTCGGATGTGAGCATTGCTGGCTGGCTAGCATGTATTGCCCAACCGTAATTGCCCTTGAGAAAGTGATGCTGAGTTGTCCTCTTGAACTGCTGCAGTCCACCTGCTATAGGTTGACCCACAACACCATTAGGGAGAAAATTCCAGAATTGTGACCCAGCAACAGTGAATGAATGGCAATATATTTCCAAGTCAGGATGGTGAGTGGCTTGGAGGGAAACCTGAAGGTGGCAGTGTTTCCATATATCTGCTGCCCTTGACCTTCTAGATGAAAGTGATTGTGAGTTTGGAAGGTGCTTGTTTGAGGATCTTTCGTGAATTTTCTGCAGTGTATTTTGTGGATAATAGGCAATGTTGCAATTGAATGTCAGTGGTGGGGGGAATGGTTGCTTGTGAATATAGTGCTAATCAAGAGAGCTGCTCTGTCCTGGATGGTGTCAGGCTTCTTGAACCTCACTGGGGATTCACTCATCCTGGCAAGTGGGGAGTATCCCATTACACTCCTCGCTTGTGCTTGTAAATGGTGAACAGGCTGTGGGGAGTCAGGAAATGTTACTCCGCATAGTATTCTTAGCCTCTTACTGCTCTTGCAGACCCTGTTTATATGGTGAATCCAATTGAATTTCTGGTCAATGACAACCCAAAGGACGTTGATAGTGGGTGATTCAATGATGATAACAGTCACTTAGAGTCATAGAGATGTACAGCACAGAAACAGATGTTTTGGTCCAACTTGTCCATGCCTATCAGCTATCCTAAATAAATCTAGTCCTGTTTGTCAGCACTTGGCCTATATCCCTGTAAACCTTTTCTACTCATGTACAGCTACATGGCTATCACAGGTACCGCTACTGCTGCAAATAATGAGGTCGCTTCTGCGCCCGCTGCAGCCCCCGTCGATCTCTGTGATCGCCACCATTACCTCTGCTGCTGAATTCTCCCTGAATGTTGCCTGACATCACTGCCGCCCTGCCCCAGCTCAGGGCCACACTCTTCCAGACCTGCAAAAGACCTCGGCTCTTCTCCATCCTAAGAAGGATCCACACACTCAACAAATGCTTTTTCTGCAGCTTATCGGACATAAAGGAATGTAAGTACACCACTCTCCGCACTCCAGACCCTTCCCCTGGCCTTCGGAACAGGTTGCACGCCACTATGCACACAGCTCTACAGGCACCACCACTGCTTCAAATTATGTCACTCCTGACCTGCTGCTCCATGGACTGTGGCCACCATAGAATCATACCACCTCCGCGATTGCCACCAGAATCTCTGTATCTGCAATCGCTTCCAGGACTACCGTCCCTGCGATTGCCACCACAACCACAGCCTCTGTGAACATGACCATTACCTCTGCTGCCGAACCCTCCACAAACGCCACCTGAAATGTCACTTCCGTCCTGCCTCAGCTCCATCCAGATATCTTTTAAATATAATTGTCCCAGTCTCCACCACTTTCTCTAGCAGCTCATTCCATACATGTACCACCCTTTTTATGTAGAAGGGACCTATGGGAGAACCTTTTTTCTATCTTTCCCCTCTCACCCTCACCCTAAACCTATGCCCTCTAGTTCTGGACTCTCCCCCCACCCCACCCCCAACCCAAGGAACAGATTTTGTCTATTACCCTATCCACGCCCCTCATGATTTTATAAACCTGTATAAGGTCACCTTCAGCCTCTGACACTGTAGCAAAAACAGTCTTAATCTATTCAGCCTCTCCCTATAGCTCAAATCCTCCAACCCTGGAAACATCCTTGTAAGTCTTTTCTGAACCCTTTCAAGTTTCACAAAATCCTTCCAATAGGAAGAAGACCAGAATTGCATGTAGTATTCCCAAAATGACCTAACCAATGTCCTGTGCAACAATGACCCCCAACTCGTCTAGTAGATTCCAGTGTACTGGAAGAGCTTGGCTAGAGGAGTGTCTTGGATCACAGGATGTTTTCAAGCAGTTCTTTTGGCTTTTGTTAAATGTAGGTACATTTAACAATGTATTCAACAACAGCAATTTGCTTAAATATGAACATTAATTAAGTAATAAAAAATTGGAACAGAAAGAAATAGGAGTATCTATTAAGTCATTTAAAAAGATGAAAATGAGGGAAAAGAAAGCAATGAGATTCAAGCCCTCCCTGTTAGTGACCCTTGATTGACAGCCGGTTTGGGGGCTTATTTTCATTTCTGGCATCGGTCGTGATCCCAGTCCGAGGTGAAGTCCCAAAACAAAACTCAGAACAAAACTCTCTTATATAATGTTACAAACAGCAAATGCAGACACCCTGACAAAGTGTTTTGGACCGAAACATTAACTCTTTTGCTCCTTTGATGCTGTCTGACCAGCTTCAGGTCTCTTCACACAGAACAAGAAACAAACTGATTGTGCTGGCTTAGACACATTTGGGAATGTTCACATAATGCTCAATGTTCAATAATATTTGACAACGCATATTACAATTGTAAATGCAGATGTCAATCAGTGACAGCTGCACAAGGTGGTATAATAATAGTATGTAACCTAGATCAGAAAATTAACACTACAATAAAAATAACCATCAGTATAAATAACAATAGAGTGTACATCAAATTAATTATCGCAGTGAGTTTAATTACAGCAGCTGCCAACTGATCAATCATCCACAGCAGCATCTATCCATAATAAATTTGCATGGTTCTGTGAAGAAATCATATCTTATCAGTGTACAATCTTTAACAACCTTTTTGTTAACCTCTTTTTGTTGACTTCCCTCTGTCCATATACTCTGATACTTAATGCCCCATTATCAATATCCAATAGGTATCATCATGTCCATGGGCAAGTATTTCATCATTCCCTCTGGGAAACCCTTGTCCATTCCACAACCACCAACACCACCCCCACTCCCTCTCCATGGCACCTTCCCTTATAACTACAGAAGGTGCAACAACTGCCCCTTCACCTCTTTCCTGCTCACCATCCAAAGGCCTAAACAGTCTTTCTCGGTGAAGCAGCATTTCAACTCTTGTGTGTTGCTGGAAAAGCACAGCAGGTCAAGCAGCATACGAGGAGCAGAAAAATTGGGAATGAGGTGGGAGGATTGGAAGCAGAAATTGTTGAGGATGAGGATCAGTTCAGGCAAACGAATAAGAATATATGTGGGGGGGGGGGATGTCGGGAGAGGAAGAAACAGAGGGCTTGGAGGACAGAGATGAGGAGAAGCTTCTTCACCCAGAGAGTGGTGGCTGTGTGGAATGCTCTGCCCCAGAGGGCAGTGGAGGCCCAGTCTCTGGATTCATTTAAGAAAGAGTTAGATAGAGCTCTCAAGGATAGTGGAATCAAGGGTTATGGAGATAAGGCAGGAACAGGATACTGATTAAGGATGATCAGCCATGATCATATTAAATGGTGGTGCAGGCTCGAGGGGCAGAATGGCACCTATTGTCTATTGCCCTGGTCATGGCAGTTAGAGGTGTAGAGGGACTGGATGCCATAGTGAAGATGAGGCTTTGGGGGCTGAGGAAATGGAAGTTTTGGAGGAGGTGCAGGGCATGGGTGGTGTCCCAAAGTATATGGGGAGGGGTTCCTGGACCAGTGGAGGGACAGTATCGAGGTAGGTGTAGGTGAGTTCGATGAGGCAGCAGCAGGCTGAAACGATAGGTCGGCTGCGGTAGTCAGGCTTGTGAAGCTCTCTGTTTCTTCCTCTCCCGATGTCCCACCAGTACCCTTCTATTGACACTTATTTGTTTGGCTTTGAACTGGTCCTAACCCACAACAATTTCCCCTTCCAATCCTCCCATCTCATTTATGATGTAGGGTTCCAGCCCGAAATGTTGATTTTACTGCTCCTTGGATGCTGCCTGACCTGCTGTGCTTTGCCAGCAACACACTCTCAACTCTGATTTCCAGCATCTGCAGACCTTGTTGTCTCCTAATAGCATTTCAACTGTACCTTCTCCATTCTTGTGTATTGTATTCACTACACCCAATGTGGCTTTCTCTAGAATGGTGAAATCAAATGCAGACTGGGGACTGCTTTGCGGAACATCACTGGTTTGTACGCAAGCAGTACCTTGATCATCCTGTAGCCGGTTATTTTAATACATGGGCATGCGAGCAGGATGTTGTATCTGTCCTCCGCATGCTGTGGTGTTCTACTGAAACAGTGCAAACTGGAGGAACAACATTTCATCTTCAGACTAGGCACTTTAAGAGAACTCCTAATTCCAATGTTTAAAAAAAAACATTTATTTTCCGAATTCTAATTGCGAACACTGAACAACAAAAAATAACAAATCCAAGCCACTTTATAGCCTTCTGGGCTTAATATTGAATTCAACACCTTTGAAATTGTGAACCATTTCTTTCCAATTCTTTTAGCTTGTTATCATATTCTCCCCACTTACTGTCCTTTCAAGTCTGACAGGAGACACATTGTTACAGCGTGGAGGACAAACTCCTCTGTTAATTAAAACCAAACATCCGGAAAAGCTCACTTTGCAATCTGTTAAAAGTGAGTGAGTGAAAGGGAACTCATACATTTTTTTTAAAGTATTGAAGTTATTTTCTGAATTCTACTTGCGAACTCTAAACAACAAAAAAAGAAATCCAAGCCCCTTTTTCTTAACTACTTACGATCTGGTCCCAACTCTATAAAAATGCTCCTCCAATAACACAATTATTAAGTGAGTTTTCAGAAGATTTGTAGCTCAGGTTGAGGTTCTAGATGTACGTTTGCTGGCTGAGCTGGAAGGTTCATTTTCAGAAGTTTCATCATCATACTAGGTAACATCATCAATGAGCCTCTGGTGAAGCACTGGTTTTATGTCCTGCTTTCTATTTGTGTTTAGGTTTCCTTGGGTTGTTGATGTTACTTCCTGTTCTTTTTTTTTCTCAGGGGGTGGCAAATGGGATCCAAGTCAATGTGTTTGTTGATACAGTTCCGGTTGGAATACCATGCTTCTAAGAATTCTCGTGTATGTCTCTGTTTGGCTTGTCCTAGAATAGATGTGTTGTCCCAATCGAAGTGGTGTCCTTCATTATCTGTATGTAAGGATGCTAGTGAGAGGGGTCATGTCTTTTTGTGGCGAGTTGATGTTCATGTATCCTGATGGTTAGTTTTCTGCCTGTTTGTCCAGTATAGTGTTGTAGTTCTTGCAAGGTACTTTGTTACATATAGGGTCTTTTAAGTTCATTAGCAGCTGCTTTAATAAGAAAACAAAAAAACTAGACCTGCAGGAAAAAAAAGTAGACCAACTCCAAGCATGGATAATAAAATATTATCTGTCCGACACTTAACAGACACTGAAAAGACGATTAAATTACAACTTCCAGGATGCAGACAAGAAAGATTTCTTAGCAGCATTAGAAACAACACTGAAAGATAATTAACTCACAGAAGAAACCTAGCAAAACATCATACAGACAGTTGTACCAACATTAAGCAGGAAAATGGAAGGAAACACACTCAATACACAAGAAAGGAAGGCACTAGAAGAACTCAAAAGATAAAAAACATTGCTCTCCTACCTGCAGACAAAGGATGCTTGACAGTCATTTTAAAATGAACAGAGTACATTGAGAAAGCGAATGCACAGTTGCAGATATTGACACTTACCAACAACATGTGAAAATAGACCCAAATCTAGAGAACCTAATCACCGTCTTATTCAAAAATCTTCAGAAATATGGAGAATTAAAGGAGACAGACTTCCAAAAAATGAAACCAGATGGATCCAACATACCACGCTTCTACAGATTACCCAAAATCCACAATTATTAAGCATTACATTAACTTAATCTCAAGTCCACACATTCTCTGCTTCTATCTGCTGAACTCCCTGGGTTGTTGTCTTACTTTTTACTGCTTTTACAGGAAAAGGTACCTTTTGATAGAGAGTACCTTCCTATGTCTTTGACAGCAAGATGTTAGATGGGCAGTTGGCTCTCTGGCTCCATTGTAGTTGCTCTGCTGTTCGGCAGTAGTTGCTCTGATCAATTTTCAAATTGCCTGGTTTTATACTCCTCTCATTCGTCCGATGTTGTTCATACATAAATTCAAACTCAATTGGGTTTTAGTATCCTGGGCATAATTTTAATTAATTGGTTAAATTTGAATTGTTACTAAGTCAGCAAATGTGTTGCTGGAGAAGCGCAGCAGGTCAGGCAGCATCCAGGGAACAGGAGAATCAACGTTTCGGGCATAAGCCCTTCTTCAGGAAATGCCCGAAACGTCGATTCTCCTGTTCCCTGGATGCTGCCTGACCTGCTGCGCTTCTCCAGCAACACATTTTCAGCTCTGATCTCCAGCATCTGCAGACCTCACTTTCTCCACTAAGTCAGCAACCAAACTCCGGTATCCATTTAACAGCCATTTGCTACATGTATCTATTTTGGAACAACCTGTCTCTTAGCTGTTCTATTCTAGAGCCATGGCTGTATTTAAATTTACTTTAAAAATTCAGCACATCTTAAAGTGAACACACACTCTTTCCAACAACAGCCCTCCGAACCACAGCATTAATGGCATCCCTCCACACTTTACTTCAGTTCTAGACTTGAAACATTAGCGTGCTGTCTCTCCATGGGTGCTGCCTGACCCACTGTGATCGCCAGCATTTGTTGTTTTTAGGCTTAGGTGGGTGTTGTGTGTGGTGTGCACAAATGTTTCCCCTGTGCAAAGGCTGTCAGAAGTTGGAGTTGACTAAGGAGTATGTAACTGGCCACCTCCTTTAAACCATCTACTCATGGGTGTTCCTCCTTTCAGAGGCCAATTATGTAGATTATACAATGCCTGTGGTAGCACCAATCCTTGTGGCACACCACTGGCCACAGGGCTCCAGTCTGAAAAGCCGCCCTCCACCACCATCCTTTATCTTTTACCTTCAAGCCAGTCCTGTATCCAAATGGCTAGATCTCCCTGGTTTGCATGAGATCTAACGTTGCTAACCAGTCTTCCACGAGGAACCTCGTCAAATGCCTTACTGAAATCCATATAGATCACGTCCACGGCTCTGCCCTCCTCAATCCTCTTTGTTACTTCTTCAAAAAACTCGATCAAGTTTGAGAGATGTGATTTCCCATGCACAAAGCCATGTTGACTATCCCTAATTAGTCCTTGCCTTTCCAAATACAAGTAAATCCTGTCTCTCAGGATTCCCTGCAGCAACTTGCCCACCACTGATATCAGGCTCACTGGGCTTTTCCTTACCACCTTTCTTAAACAGTGGCACCACATTAGCCAACCTCCAGTCTTCCGGCACCTCCTGTGACTATCAATGATACAAGGGGCCCAGCAATCGCTTCCCACAGTTCTAAGGTACACCTGATCAGGTCCTGAGGATTTATCCACTTCTTTGCGTTTCAAGACATCCAGCATCCATCCTCTATAATGTGGAAATTTTTCGAGATGTGACCATTCATTTCCCCACATTCTATTTGTTCCATGTCCTTCTTCAGTAAACACTGATGCAAAGTACACATTTAGTAGCTCCTCATCTCCTGTGACTCCTCTGAGACAGACTGCCTTGCTAATCTTTGAGGGGCCCTATTCTCTCCCTAGTTTCCCTTTATACTTAATATAGACACTGACTCTCCAGCAGCCAATTCGGTACATGGGCTCGATTTCCCCCATCTCCTTTTACTATGGATGATTGTATGTGTGAAGGGATTAAACTGCTCACCATCACCCTTGGCCATTCCTCCAGGTGGCTGATCCATCAGTGTACCAAGCAGAGTGATGAGTATCTTTGGACAGTTATTCAAACAGAATGTCCCATTGAACTGGAGATGCACGTGTAGCCAGGTTGGAACTCTGAGTTTGTTGACTTAGTTGTATTCAGTTATTTGTACATAGAGTTGGCAACCAGTTCCTTTCCCTTCTTGGCTCAATCAGCCATACACCATTTTCATTTTACATTGCAGCTTTATTGGGCTGTACCGATCTTGTGGTTCACAACATCAGGTAACACATGTCAGGACTGATAATTCAGGTCTGAGGAGCACTTTGTCCTCACCCATCTGCTTTTCAGTTTCTACTAGGCCCCAGTAGCAAGCCAGAGGTTGCTTTTCAAATGACGTGTAGTGCATAGCTGCCTCAGACAGTTTTCTGGACTGGAAGCCCAAAGGCATTGCTTTCCCCTTCTGTCTCTGACATAAGCACCACGTTGCTACATTTTACACTACTGATACTTGACATTCACATGGTAAGCCAGGTATCTGAGGTGCCTGGGGAAGTGCTAGTGCTACAGCCTCTTTCGCGGCCATCAATGCTTTCTGTTGTTCATCGCCCCATTCAAACTGAGCTTTCTTTCAAGTAATGACAAAAGTCTTCTTAACCTGTTAAAGTGAGGCATATATCTGCACCAATATCCAAACAGACCTATAATTTTCTATGCCTCAGCCTTGCTAATTGGAACAGCCATTTCTTGTATTTTTATTCTTTACTTTTTCAATGATGACTCTATCCCCCTTTTGTCCACTAAATGTCTGAAAACTGCACTGTGCTTGTCCCTGTATCTTCTTTGGGTTCACTTCCGAACCTCTGTCTTGCATATGGTGCACCAATATGGCTAGAGCTTCTGCCAAAGCAGTATCCATTGGTCTGTGGATCAATATATAATCAATGTAATGTGCTGCATAAATGTCTGGTGCAGTGGACACCTATCTAAGTCCCTTGCTACAAGGTTGGGTGTAGGTAATTTGTGGTAGCCAACAGAAGGTATATTGGCAAGCTTCCCATGTAAAATCAAACTGAGCTTGTGATTCTGGGCTTATTGGTATCGAGCAAAAGACATTTGTTAGATCAATAATGGCATACCAGGCATTTGGTCCCTGTGACAAATTTTCTATACAGTGACTATATTAAGCATGGCCATTGACGTTTGAGGAGCATATTTCTTGAATTGGCGGTAATCAACTATCATTTGCCAACTTCCATCATATTTCTTTACAGCACATTGTACTGTTATGACACGGAGGCAAACCTTTTTTCTGTTAAGTAAACCAAACACCCAGAAAAGCTCGCCTCCTCTTGTAATCTGTTAAAATCTGAGTGACCAAGATCTCCTAAATGCCATTATTTAAAGGAAATAATATAAATTTATTCTTTAACTCTAAAAGTCAACATTAACCAACAATTATTCACAAATCTAAGGCCCCCTTTCTACTGTCTTTTTTTTTTATTGAGTATATTTCACATGAAGATTTACCTTTTGATAGTGTTTTCTAATTTCTTTGAGAGCAGGATGTTTGGTGGGCAATCTCCAGCAGTTTCTCTCTGCAGCAGTTGAACTCTGATTAATTTTCAAAATGTCTGGATTCTTATATCCCCCCAACATCAGATCATCTCATTGGTTCAATGTTGGCAAAACATGTGGATTGCCTTGTATAATATTAGTGTCTAATGATGTGATATCTGGTTTACATTGCCTTTGACTTTCCTCCAATAAGCGGTCTTGGGGATATGAGGTCTTGGATCTCTGGTCACCCTTGCAAACACCCCAGAGTCGCGGCCCCACTTTAATCAATTGGCTGGCTGGCTCACCACAACTGCCCTTGCTTCTCCAGCTTAGGGTATAGTGATGATGTGGGAGATGCAGTCACTTTCTCCCTCCACATCTCATTTAGTATCTCTCACTTCCTTACCTTTTGGAGAGCAGTGCGTCCTCCACATTGTGTATATGGTAACTGTGGATATACCATCTATCTTACCCTACTCTATTCCTGCTTTTAATAATTTCTCAAGCATTTCTTCTCTGATTTATGTTTTGTTCCACCTTTGAACCCAACCCACCTTGTCCCTGTTCTCCCTTGCTTGGGTGGGCCTCATTGTTTGTTTGCTTACCAGCCTCCACATCCTCTAACTGTCCTAACAACAAACATGCCTGTTCCACTGCCTGTCTCTGGGTTGGCCCTAATAGGGCTAATACAGCATCTCTCATCCAGCCCAGACCACTTAACATTAGTTGGCTCCTCATTCCAGCTGTGAAAGCTTCCTGGTCTGGACCCTGAAACTGTTGAGAATACATACCCACTTGGAGATCGTGAGATGCTAGAGAAGTCAGAGTTGATAAAGTGTGACATTGGAAAAAGCACAGCAGGTCAGGCAGCATCTGATGAGCAAGACAGTGAACATTTCAGGCTTAACCCTTCCTCATGACTGGGGAGGAGGAAGAGGTGGGGCAGGGGGAAATATAGTTGGGATGGCGATAGGTGGGTGAAGGTAGGAGGTGATTGTGATAGATTGATGGGAAGCAAGATGGACAGGTAGGGCAGATCAAGAGAGTGGGGCTCAGTTGGAGGGTTGGATCTAGGATTAGGTGCAGGGAGGAGAGATTTGGAAACTGTGAATTCAATGTTGAGGCTGTGTGGTTGTAGGCTTCTGAGATGGAAGCTGATGTGTTCCTTCTCTGGTTTGCAGTTGACCTTGGCATGGGAGGAGTGGGAGAGGGAATTGAAATCTATGGCTCCAGGAAGCCGGAATTGGATGGTGCGTACAGACCAGAGATGTTCCCTGAAGGCAGCACGGTGGCTCAGTGGTTAGCTCTGCTGCCTCACAGCGCCAGGGACCCAGGTTTGATTCCAACCTCGGGTGTTTGTCTGTGTGGAGTTTGCACATTCTCCCCGTGACTGCGTGGGTTTCCTCTGGGTGCTCCAGTTTCCTCCCACAATCCAAAGATGTATAGGTTCGGTGAATTGGCCATGATAAATTGCCCATTGTTTTCAGGGATGTGTTGATTAGGTGCAGGGGTAAATATAGGATAATAGGATAGGGGAATTGGTCTGGGTGGGTTGCTCTTTGGAGAGTCAGTGTGGACTGAAGGGCCTGTTTCCACACTGTAGGGATTCTTAAAAAATTCTGCGAGTTTGCACTCAGTCTCTGATATAGAGGAGACCACATCGAGAGCAACGGATGCAGTACAGCCCAACTAACCTATCACAATCACCTCCTGCCTTTGCCCACCTATAGCCATCCCAACTACCTTTTCTCCAGCCCCACCTGCCTCCCCCTATTTACTTCTCAGTCCCCTTCCCCAGTCCTATGGTGAAAGTCAAAACACCGACTCTCTTGCTTCTCAGATGCTGCCTGACTTGCCAATACATACTGCTGAAGCCAAATCTTTCAGATGTTTTATACTTTCTGGTATGTTCTCCCATTTTTCAACATCTCCTTCCCAATTGATCAGGGATGGATATTGGTTCCTACTGGTAGTAACAGTGCATCCCACAGCAATCTAGTTTGCTTTATGTTGCTAAAACTGTTATTCGCATGTGGATCACTACTTAATGCTCTCAGATTTCCTCACTTGGTGACACTCAGAATGATATGGGTGGCATACTAATCCCATGACCCCGTCAGCCAAGACTTGAAAAGTTCACCTGACTCCTGCTTAAAGTGCAACCCCAAATACTGTTATTCAAACCTAGAGTAATCTCTCAATATTCTTGAATTTTGTGGGTTTTGTCCTACTATTAATTTTGCCTTATTTGTTATTAGAGATCATGCTACTAATCCCTTTTCTGAAGATGGCTCCGAGAGCACCCCCTTCCCCTTCCATCCATTCACATTCTGAATCAGGTGAATGCCAAATTCTAATTGTGAAGTTAATAATGTGCGCACATTGGCTGGGTCAACTTTCCAATTGCACTGTTTTGCTCTCTTTTTCTGTTGTACCTTCACCAGATAGCATACTATGTCAGTGCTTCTCTTCCACCTTCTCGGCTCTCTTCTGTGCTGTCTTTACTGCTTCTGCTAGAATGATGTTACACTGTTCTAACGCCGTCACTGCGGCCTCAAGTTTCCTTTTTGGCCTGGCACTCTTCTAATTCTCTACACATAGAACACAAAGCTGTTAACCATATCCATCCCCTTTGCCATACACTGTCCTTGCTTCTGGGGAAACCTGCTTCTCGCAAACACTTCTATACGGCAGCTTGTATGAATAACCTTCTATTCTCTGTTTTCCGAGTTATAACCATCCCCCCATTCTTGCGGGGATCCTAATTGTGCTAAAACAATTAGCTATGAAACTGAATCCAGAGTCTGCCACATTATATTCTGGAATGTGGAAGGAGCATCAAGTGGCCTGTTGCTTATTTTAAACAGGGAGTGGCAATTTCTGGAGTACAAGTCTTCAATACTATTTCCAGAATGTTGTCAGGGCCTGTAGCTTTTGCACTATCCAATGTCTCCAACCATTTCTTAATATCATGTAGAGTGAATTGAATTGGCTGAAGACTGGAATTTGTAATGCTGGGGACCATTGAAGGAAGCTGAGGTGGATCATCCACTCAGTGCTTCTGGTTGAAGATTGCTGCGAAAGCTTCAGCCTTCTCTTTTGCACTGATGTGCTTAGTTCTTCCATCATTTGAGGCAGAAGGCAGGAAACTATCAGCTGGTTAGCCTGACCTAAGTCATTGGTATGATTTGAAGAGTCCATTTAGGATGAGTTTACCAAGTACTTACAAGTGCATGGGGAAAGTAGAGCTGAGTCAGGGGATGTTCATGCCTGAAAAATCTGTTAGAATTCTTTGAGTAGGTAACAAGCATGTTAAACAAATGAGAGCCAGTGGATATGATCTATTCAGATTTCCAAAAAGGCTTTTGACAAGGTGCCGCACAGGAGGATCTGAAATAATTAGGGAGACCATGGTGTTAGGGACAAGATACTGGCATGGGTCGAGAATTGGCTGACTGGCAGAAGGCAAGAGAGTAGGGGTAAAGAAGTCTCTTTCGGGATGGCAACTAGTGGTTAGTAGAGTTCTGCAGGGTCTGTAAATATTGATATTAAACATTATTGATCTGGATGAAGGAAATGAGGGCATTGTTACTTAGTTTGCATTTGACACAAAGATAAGTGGAGGGGAAGGTAGTGTTGAGGAAGCCGGGAAGCTGTAAGAAGTCTTGGACAGGCTAGGAAAGTGGATGAAGATATGGCAGATGGAATACAATGGGTGAATTGTGAGGTTGTGCATTTTGGTAGAAGAGTAGAGGCGTAATCATTTTCTAAGTGGGGAAAGGCTTCAGAAATCTGAAGCACAAAGGACTTGGAAGTCAGAGTTCAGGATTCCTTTAAGGTTAACATGGAGGTTCAGTTGGCAGTTAGAAAGGCAAACACAATGTTAGGATTCATTTCAAGAAGGATAGAATGCAGGAGCAAAAATGTACTGCTGTATAAGGCTCTGGTCAGACCACATTTGGAATATTGTGAGCAGTTTTGGGCACTGTATCTAAGGAAAGATGTGCTGTGTTTGGAGGGGTACAGAGGAGGTTTATATGAATGATCCCAGGATGAAAGGCTTATCATATGAGAACTCTGGGTATGTACTCGATGAAGTTTTGAAAAATAAGTGGCAATCTGATTGAAACTTACAGAATACTGAGAGGCCTGGATAGAGTGGACGTGGAGAAGATGTAGAAGAGACCAGGACTGGATTGAACCCTTTAGAACTGAGGTGAGGAAGAACTCTTT
Source organism: Chiloscyllium plagiosum (assembly GCF_004010195.1). Classification (NCBI taxonomy): domain Eukaryota; kingdom Metazoa; phylum Chordata; class Chondrichthyes; order Orectolobiformes; family Hemiscylliidae; genus Chiloscyllium; species Chiloscyllium plagiosum. The sequence goes on along the minus strand of NC_057718.1, from coordinate 71,262,729 downwards.
CAGCCAGAAGATGGTTAATCTGTGGAACTCATTGTTGCAGAGTGCTGTGGAGGCCAAGTTATTGAGATATTTAAGACAGAATAGATAGCTTTTTGATTGGTAAGGGGATCAAGGGTTATGATTAGATTAGATTAGATTCCCTCCAGTGTGGAAACAGGCCCTTTGGCCCACCAAGCCCACACCGACCTGCCGAAGAGCAACCCACCCAGTCCCATTCCCCTACACCTAACACTACGGGCAATTTAGCATGGCCAATTCATCTAACCTGCACATCTTTAGACTGTGGGAGGAAACCGGAGCACCCGGAGGAAACCCACGCAGACACTGGGAGAACGTGCAAACTCCACACAGACAGTTGCCCGAGGCAGGAATTGAACACGGGTCCCTGGCGCTGTGAGGCAGCAGTGCTAACCACTGAGCCACAGTGCCGCCCACCGTGCCGTTATGGGGACTTGGAGTTGAGAGACATATCAGCCATGATTGAATAGAGTGGCAGACTTGATGGGCTGAATTATACACCCTAATTATACTCCTATGTCTTATGGTGTCATCTGCAAACTTGCTAACTATACCTTCCACACTAACAAATTGCATGTGAATGTACATAACAAACAACAAGGATCCTGGCACTGATCTGTGATACAACTGATGGTCATACGCCTCCACTCACAAAAACACCCTTCCACAATCACCATTTGCCTTCAAATTGCTGCAAGATTTTGGTTGCAGTTTGCCAACTTGCCATCGGTTGCATGGGTTCTTATCTTTTGGACGAACCTTTTTGAAATGCCTTACTCAAGACAATGTAAACCACATCAACTGCACTACCGTCATCAATGCATTTAGTCATCTTTTCAAAAAACTCAATTAAATAAGACAGACAAAATCTCCTTCTAACAAATCTGTGATTAATCCTTGTCTTAGTCTTTCCAAGCATTGATGCATCCAGTCCCTCAGAATTTTTTCCAATAGTTTTCTTATCAGTGATGTCAGACTAAATGATCTGTAATTACCTGGCCTATCCATGCTGTCCTATGTTAGCTATCCTCCAGTCACCTGGCTCTTCATCTGTGACCAGTGAAAATTAAATATCTCTGCCAGGGCCCCAGCAATCTCCTGTCTTGCCTTTCATTGCAGTCTGGGATACATTTCATCGGGCCCTGGGAATTTATGCACCTTTTTATGCCGCTAAAACATCTAATACCACCTTTTATTAATAATCTTAATATTATCAACTTTAACATGCTTTAGAACCTCAACATGTTTCTTTCATGAATACAGATGAGTAACATTCATTTCAGACCTCACCCACATCGTCTGGATCCACGCAGATTACCATGTGATCTCCAATAGGCCCCACTCTTTTCTTTGTAATGCTATTTAATATACTTCTAAAATGCCTTAATCGCATCTGCCTTCTTTTGTTTACTCCTGTTTCTTGTTCTGAAAATGTGTTGCTGGAAAAGCGCAGCAGGTCAGGCAGCATCCAAGGAGCAGGAGAATCAACGTTTCGGGCATGAGCCCTTCTTCAGGAATGAGGAAAGTGTGCCCATCAGGCTAAGATAAAAGTTAGGGAGGAGGGACTTGGGGGAGGGGCTTAGGAAATGCGATAGGTGGAAGGAGGTTAAGGTGAGGGTGATAGACCGGAGTGGGGATGGGGACGGAGAGGTCAGGAAGAAGATTGCAGGTTAGGAAGCTGTAGCTTCCTCAGCTTAATGAGGGGCCGACTATGATTCCAGATAAAGGAACCCAACCAGCCATATAATTTACGGAGTGCCAGCCTCGGCAGCATCACCGGAAGCGTTCTCCTAGGGTATAGGAGACAGGGCAGGACATTCATTTTAATTAGTGCTATTCTACCCAGCCAGGAAATTGGAAGGTCTCCCCATCGCTGGAGGTCCTGCCTTATCCTATCTAGTAAATGCACAAAGTTAGCCTTGTATAACTGACCAAATACTGAAAATACCTAAATATAAGAAACCCTCCAGGGGAGGAAACATCAAAGAAGCGTTTCGCAGGAGGCTCCCAAGCACTGATGATGTCACCTAGCCAGAAGACGAAACGTTTGCAACAAAAACTTCCAGCTCGGCGAACAGAACCACAACAATAAGAAACCCTCCCGGGACCACCGAAAGGGAAAGTGGGATCCGTCCACTAAGTGGGGTATCATAGCAAGGCCACCCATTGGCAAAACCTCCGATTTTGAGAAATTAATTTTATAGCCTGAGAATGCGCTAAATGTATTAACTTGGATTAAGCGAGGTATGGACATCAGAGAATTACTGAGGAATAGAAGAACATCATCTGCATAAAGGGTAATTTTATGTTGACCTGTACCAATCCTCGGGGCCGTTATATTAGGATCAGCCCGTATAGCTTCTGCTAGTGGTTCAATTATTAATGTAAATAACAATGGCAAGAGGGGACATTCCTGACGGCACCCCCTACCCACACTGAAGCTATCCGAACCTAATCCATTGGTAACCACAACTGCTTTGGGATCACTATACAATGTTGAGACCCATTTGATAAACACCTTTCCAATGCCAAATCTTTCCGATGTGTAAAACAAATATGTAAAACAACCCTATCAAATGCCTTTTCCGCGTCTAATGAAACTACTACTCCTGGTATCTTTCCCTGATGACAGGCTTGAATCATATTCAAAACCCTTCTAATATTATTGGATGATCTACGGCCCTTAATAAACCCCGTCTGATCCTCCTTTATAATATGTGGCAGTACCCCTTCTAGTCTCAGTGCTAACGTTTTAGAAAGGATTTTAAAATCTACATTTAGCAAGGATATTGGTCTGTATGACATACAATCTTCTGCATCCTTTCCTTTTTTAAGGATAAGAGAGATATTTGCCTCTTTCAGCGAAGGTGGGAGACAACCCTGACTATATGCATAGTTATACATGTCCATAAGTGGACCAGCCAATATTTCTGTAAATTCTTTATAGAATTCAGCTTGAAAACCATCTGGGCCCGGTGCCTTACCGCTCTGAAGTTGCCTAATTGCATCAAGTATTTCTTGGACTGTTAGGGGAGCATTTAAGACCGATACCTGTTCCGGAGTTAGGCGGGAAAGGTCAAATTTTTTTAAAATGATTGCATCCTCCTCGTCCTGTCTTCACACTCCTGCGATTTATATAAATCAGAATAAAATTTTCTAAAGATTGCATTTAATCTTTTTATGATCATGAGTCAAAATACCCGTACTTTCCTTGATAGACGTGATAGTTTGAGGGGCCTTTTTTTTCTTTGCAAGAAATGCTATGTATCTACCCGGTTTGTCGCCAAATTCATATAACCTTTGTTTTGCAAATAATATTTCCCTCTGAGCCATTTGGGTAAGCGTAGTGTTTAGAGCTGTCCTAAGGGCCGTAATCCTTTGCAATTTAATAATAGAAGGTCTATCAGCATATGCAGTTTCAGCTGCTTTTAAGCAGATGCTGTTGTTCTCCCTTTAATTTTTTCTGGGTCGCTGAGTAGGAGATGATCAAACCTCGCGTGTAAGCTTTGATGGTCTCCCACATCATTGATGGGTTGCTAGCTGTACCTAAATTAATTTCTAAAAAAGTTTTAAATTCTTGAGAGATGTACTTTACAAATTTACTGTCTTTCATTAGAAAGGGGTCCATATGCCAATGCCGAGGGGATGTCCTCGCCTTGGTTTCCATATATACAGCAGCATGGTCGGAAATTGCTATACTACCTATTTTACAGGATGATATGGAATTTAAAAAAATCGAGGGGGCAAAAAACGTATCAATTCTGGTATGGCATTCATGTGGATTGGAGTAAAAAGAAAAATCTCTACCCTGTGGATGAAGACATCTACTAATCCTAATTCTTCGTTCAGATCCACCAATTGTCTAGATCTGGGAGATACTCCTGCAGTACTCTTGGGAATCCTATCTATTTCCGGATCCATAATACAATTAAAGTCTCCCCCTATAATTGTATGACGGGCACCAAAAGCCATCAATTTTGAGAAGGCTTCCATTATAAATTTAAAAGGGTGTGCCGGGGGGGACATTCCAGGTGCACCACTTAACCGACTGATCAACCATAATCATCCGGGCAAATCCGAGACCCCTCGGGAGGGGAAACCCTATCCAGAACATCCCGAGCATAGAGCATATAAAATTCACAAAACTAAAGGCTCTCTAATACACTCACAACAGTATAATAAAAAACTATTTCTAAATAATAATAAAAAACATATTTAAATGGAGATTTTCCCCCTGTTCCCAGGGGGTATCACTTCCTTTCCAAAGGTCCATCGTATCCCCTCCCAACCAATGCCCCACCTTTGACCCAGGCGCTCCTCAATAAGATGAGGAGAATTCAGATATAATACAAAGCTAGAGTTAACAGTGAGCACCCTACCGCCCCACCCACACCTGGATATATTTGATAATGTTAATACCATGTGTAAGCATATATAACTATAAAATTACAACCTTAACAAATAATAATTAAATATAATAATACAAAATAGCAAGGGAAAACAACCCCGCTCCTAGAGACAGAGGTAAAATAGAATATACATAGAATAATAAAAAAAAACAACCCCAAGGGGGGGAGAAAATTGTTAACTAGAGAACAAATAAATAAATCCCTCTCCCCACCCCCCCAAGATAATATTAAACAGTAAGGTAAGAAAAAAGAAAAGGGGGGGGGGATATAAACCGGAATGGGGTAAATGGGGTAAAGGCAAACCAACATCCATTGTCTCTTACAATTTATCTAAGAGAGTCCAAACATTCCTTCGCCTTTTCTGGCGATCCGAAGTTATACACGGATCCTTCATGGTTAAAGCGTAGCGTTGCTGGGTAGCATAAGGAGTACTGAATATTTAAGTCCCTAAACACTTCTTCGCCAACATTCCCCGGACCAGAGCTGGGGAAAAGACCTGGAATAACATGATCTTGGATCCTTTATAGATCATGGCTTGGGAATCTTTTCCAAGATTTCTAGAGGCTTCTAGGAGTATCTGCCTCTCCCTATCGCTCTGCAGCTGGAACAGGACCGGGCGAAGGCGCTGGTTCAAGCCGGGCCCATGTATTGCAAACTGGTAGGCCCATTCCACCCTTACCGGGCCTAATCTGGCCTCCAGATTTAAAAGCTGTGGCAGCCACTGCTCAAGAAACGCTGTAAGCTGGCCTTCCTCTTCCCGTTCGGGAAGGCACAGCAAACGAATATTTTTTTCGGTGACCTCGATTATCGAGGTCATCAATATGATTCTCTAAGTCCGGACTCGCTGTTCGAGAGTCCGGACCCGATCCACGGCCGATTGCGCTGTAGTTTTGGAGGTCGCGGCCTTTAGCTCCGCCCCTCTGACTTGGCGCTCGATTTCTTTCATGTCTCGGTTGTGCTTTTGCAGCGCGGCCGAGAGTGAGTCCCATCGACTTTGGGATTCTTCGATGAAAGCGTCGATCTTCGCATCCAGTTTGGAGATGATTTCCACAAGACTTGCCACCGTAGGTAAGTCCCCCGGAGCGGCTGCGGACGCCTCAGCTGCAGCTGGAGAGGGTGGGTGAGGGGTTCCTGCTTGCTGAGAGCTGCGGGCTTCCTTCCCTTTAGTCATTTTTACGAAAGATTAGATTGTTTAAATTTAATACTAAGCAACTAATTAAATTAAACAGCTATTTGAAATGATTTGGTGAGTGTGGTGGGGGTGGGTGGCCCACTTTGCCCAAGTCTTGGGAGGAGCACTATAGACTCAGACTTGCTGGGTCGCCGAATGGTCTTTCTACTGCTACAATTCTGAAATAGCAGGTCAGAACTGCTCCATATAATATCTATTATTATCAACATTTCAACTCCAGGCTACAAAAGGGAAAAAAAAGTTTAAAAAAAAAAAGTTTAAAAAAAAACTGACACCAACCTGCATTTCTGAACTCTGCAACGAAAAACACCCTTTAATCAAAACAGTGATGCGGAAGCCATGTTTCAGTAAAATCTTCTCAGAAGACTTTTAAAGAAGAAAGACTTTTCAACAACTAGCGAGCCAATCAGTCATTCATAGAAAAAGATTCCAGATGGCTAACTCCAACATTGAAATTTTGGATTCCATTTTTAAAAGCAACATTGATAAAATGGTATTCCTTAAATGTGTTATTTTAAAATTGTTATTGATTGAAAAATCTTTTTATTCATGCTGATTCTATGTCTGCTTCTATGTTTGCAAGGTTCCTCTCACCCTGTACCTGAGTGTGTGAAAGAAACCCAACTTCTTCTATACTCCAGGTCTTGCAAAGTCAGTCAAAAAACAGGAAGTGGAAAAAATTCTGTTAAAGGGCAGGTGGTGAAAATAGGGAGAAAGACTGTTTTGAACATAGCATATGCTTTGTCTCCTACTGTAATTTATACCCTATGATTTTTAGCTATTTTTTCTATCCTGTCACATCTTCTGAACTGCCACAAATGTTTATGAGAATTTGAGAATTGTATGCTTTTTATTTCAATTTGTTGGTTTAACTTCCTTCATTAGTAATGATTGGTGCATATTTTTCATTTCTTTCTTACTGAAACGCAACTTGTGTGATAACATCATCTTAAGTGTCTTCCACTGTATTTCTGTTGGCCTACCCCCTTTTCAAGATTTCCTAATTATTTTGGACAAATCCATCTTTATATCAGCATAATTACCTTTATTTAAGTTTAAAACTCAACTGTTCAATCCGTTCTTTTCTCTCCCTCACACTGAATATGAAATTCAATCATGTTATGATCACTGTTTTCAAGGGACATCTTTATGAGATTTATCAGTCCTATCACATTGCTCATTGCTGAGTCTAGAATAGCCTGCTGTTTGGGAGGGCTCTTGTTGTGCAGTAGTGCTGTCCCTATCTCTTTGGTAGAAGACCTGCATTCAAGTCTAGAGCTATGTAATAATATCTTTTGAATAGGTTAATTAGGAAAATATCCAACCTGCCCTTAGTTGACACTAGCATATTTGCACAAAGATACTGTCTGGGAAACATTCTATGAATCCATCTTCCAGGGTATTTTTATTGTCCAATTCATATGTAGGTTTAAATCACCCATTATTATTGCTGTAAATTTCTGGTAAGAACCCATGTATCTTCCTACATAGGCCATGTAGTTACTATTTGGGGTTGTTTCTTTCTTAGTTTCTTTAATTTTTTTTTAACCATAATTGCTACCACTATACTTGTAACTCATAGGAACATGTCAAATTGAAGACACAAGTAATCACATTTTTCACTCAAAATATTGGAACTTCAACAAATGTACTTCTTGTGTCTGTCCATTTGGCTAGTAGATTGACTGCTGCATTAAGGTCCAGTCCATTGTATCAATGTGGTTGTCCAGGATGTATGCTCATTTAAGTGTCATAGATTCATATAGTAGAAAAACAAGCCCTTTGGTCCAACTTGTGGCATACCAACCAGGTTTCCTAAACTGAACTAAACCCATTTGCCTGCATTTGGCTCATCCCTCTAAACACAAGGGCTCAGTGGTTAGCACTGCTGCCTCCACAACATCAGGGTCCCAGGTTTGATTCCAGCCTGGGGCGACTGTATGTGCGGAGTTTGCACATTCTCCATGTGTTTGCATGGGTTTTGTCCGGGAGCTCCGGTTTCCTCCCACAGTCCAAATATGTGCAGGTCAGGTGAATTGGCTATGCTAAATTGCACATATTGTTAGATGCATTAGTCAGAGGGAAATGGGTCTGAGGGTCGGTGTGGACTGGTTGGGCTGAAGGGCCTGTTTCCACATTGTAGGGAATCTAATCTAATGTAAACTTAGAAATTCTCGGACCACTCACAGGTTGCAAAATAGCACTCTTTTATTGTTATCAAGCCGGCCGAGAGATCAATAGATCGATATTCTATCATCCAGAGTATCAATCAAGATGTATCTGGATGGACTACTGAGAGATCTCTGATTTTTAGCAAGAAGGCAGCATATTTTATAGCTTTTATTTGCATTACATTCTCGCATGTTCCCTTTCCCACATTGTACACGTCACTTCTACCCCAAAAGAGATTCCAATGGTCCAGAAATGTGAATCCTTCTCCCATACACCAGCTCCTCAGCCATGCATTCATCTGCTCTATTCTCCTATTCCTACCCTCACTAGCTCTTAGCACTGGGAGTAATCCAGGTATTACTACTCTCAAGGGCCTCCTTTTTAAATTTCTGCCTAACTCTAATCTCCCTGCAGAATCTCAACCTTTTCTCTTCTTATGTCATTGGTTCCAACTTGGACAATGACCTCTTGCTGGCCCCTCTCCTCCTGGAGAACATTCTGCACCCTGTCTGAGACATCCCTGGCCCTGGCACCAGGAAAGCAACACCATTCTGATTTTTCACTGCTGGCCACAGAAACGTCTGTCTGTACCTCTGACTAGAGAGTCCCCTAACACAATTGATCTCTTGGAACCTGATGTATCCCTCATTGCATTAGAGCCAGTCTCCAGACCAGAAACTTGGCTGTTCGTGCTATGTTCCCCTGAGAATCCATCAACCCTTACATTTTCCAAAACAACATACTTGTTTTAAATTAGTATAGCCACAGAAGGCTCCTGCACTAGCTGCATACCTCTCTTACCTTTCCTGGAGTTAACCCATCTATGTGACTGTATCTGAGACTTTCCCCTTCCTATAACTGCCATCCATCACATACTGTTGCCGTTGCAAATTCCTCATTGCTCCTGACCATCTCTCCAACCGATCCATTTGATCTGATAAGATTCACAACCAACAGCATTTATTGCAGATATAATCCTCAGAAACCCTTAAACTCTCTTTAAACTCCCACATCTGACAAGAAGCGCCTATCACTCTACTAAAGGCCATTTTTGCTCCTTCACAATCTACAGACCCAGAAAATAACAGTGTCTTATTCCTCTACAAAATACTGCCCCAGGTTAAATTAATAGTTATGGCTTATATTTTAAGTTTAATCAACAGACATATCTCAAAAAACATGTCATCAAGAAAGAACTCACTCTACTCACTTCTGCAGACTTTCTATAGGTCCCACTTAAAAACAATACACTTATCTGCTTCTGTGCTGTGAACTTCACCCAAACAGTTCCTCCAAGATCAGTTGTGAATTTCACTGTTTGGAGTGCGCCTGGGAAAATTAACAATGTCCAGCGATACATGAATTCAAACAACAAAAACAGTGACTGTGCAGGTTCACTGCTGTGTCAGTTTCTTTCTCTCTCTTTCTCTCTTGCACTGACCTCACCATGTGCTTCCTTTGTTTGTTCTTCTCCCTTTTAAAACTGCTGTTTTGATTTTTTTTTCTAAGTTCCAAAAGAATGCAACAGCATATAAAACAGTAATTGCTGCTCCTGGAATTCGAGGAAATCACCTCCAACACCTAAAATACCTCAATATAAGAAGCAGCTGTTACAGCCAGAAAGTTTTCCCGTCCTCCATCTTGAATTACCCAGAATCCTACGTATAATGGATAGTGAAGAAGATTCCCTAAGAATTCAGGGAGATCATGATTAACTAGGCCAGTGGACCAAGGAATGGCAGATGGTGTTTAATTCAGATAAAGTGAGGTTGCATTTTGTTAAGTCAAACCAGGGAAGGACTTACACAGTTAATGGCAAGATCCTGGAGAGTGTTGTTGAACAGAGAGACTTAAGGGTGCAGGTACATAGTTCCTTGAAAGTGGCATCACAGGTAGACAGGGTAGTGAAGGTGGTGTTTGGAATGCTTGCCTTCATTGGTCAGAGCATTGAGTATCGGATAAGGATGTTCTAGATGTATGAGACATTGGTAAGGTCACATTTGGAGTGCTGTGCGATATTCTGGTTGCCCTGCTATAGGAAGGATGTTATTAAATTGGAAAGGGTGCAAAATGGATTTACTTTTATGGTCGGCACTGCTGTCTCACAGCACACGAGATCTGGATTCTATTTTCTCTCGGGAACCTGTCTGTCTGGAGTTTGCACATTCTTCCTGTGTCTACAGTGGGTTTCCTACAGGTGGTCTGGTTTCTTCCCACAGTTCAAAGATGTGTGGACTCTGGATTGGCCATGCTAAATTATCCATAGTGTCCAGGAATGTGCAGGCAGGATGGATTAGTCATGGGAAATGCAGGGTTATAGCGATGGTGTGGGTCCCCTCTTCAGAGGGTCATTGTGGACTCAATGTGCTGAATGGCCTGTTTCCAAGCTGTAGGGATTCGATGATTCTACAAGGATGTTACTGAATCATCAGGTTTGAGTTATCAGGAGATGTTGAATGGGTTGGGACTTTTTCCCTGGAGCGTAAGAATCTTAGGTGTGACCTGAGACAGGTTTATAAAATCAAGAGGCATAGATAAGGTGACTAACCAAGATCTTTTCCACAGGGTAGGGGAGTCCAAAACTAGAGGTATGGGTTTAATGTGGGAGAGGAAAGATTTAAAAGGGACCTGAGGCGCAACCTTTACACACAGAGGGTGGTGCTTATATGGAACGTGCTGCAAGAGAAAAAGTGGCAGAGGCTGGTACAACTGCAACATTTAAAATACATTTGCACAGGACATGTGATAAAGTATAGTGGAATCAACAATTAAAAGCATCCATTTTCAATCTTCATCTGGCAATAGTAATTTGTCTTCAGTTTAAAATGGCTACTGCAGTCACAGTGACCATGAGAATGAATGTAAGAATCTTGACATAACCTTGCAGCTATTGTTCTTTCTCACAGAACTTAATGCTAAACAGTTATAACTATTTTATTCATTTTATCTGCCATGATGCAAGAGAAAGGCACCAGATGTATAAGAAGGATGGATTGCACCTAAATTGGAAGGGGACTAATATACTGGCAGGGAAATTTGCTAGAATTGCTTGGGAGGATTTAAACTAGTAAGGGGTGGGACCCAGGGAGATAGAGAGGAAATCAATCAATCTGAGACTGGTACATTTGAGAACAGAAGCGAGTCAAACAGTCAGGCTGAATAAATTAAACTGCATTTATTTCAATGCAAGGCGACTAACAGGGAAGGCAGATGAACTCAGGGCATGGTTAGTAACATGGGACTGGGATATCATAGTAATTACAGAGACATGGCTCAGAGATGGACAGGACTGGCAGTTAATGTTCCAGGAAGCAAATGCTACAGGAAGGATAGAAAGGGAGGCAAGAGAGGAGGGGGAGTGGCGTTTTTGATAAGGGATAACATGACAACTGTGCTGAGGGAGGATATTCCTGGAAATACATCCAGGGAAGTTATTTGGGTGGAACTGAGAAATAAGAAAGGGATGATCACCTTATTGGGATTGTATTATAGACTCCCCCAATAGTCAGGGAAATTGAGAAACAAACTTGTAAGGAGATCTCAGCTATCTGTAAGAATAATATGGTGGTTATGATAGGGGATTTTAACTTTCCGAACATCGACTGTGACTGCCATAGTGTTAAAGCTTTAGATGGAGAGGAATTTCTTAAGTGTGTACAAGACAATTTTCTGATTCAGTATGTGGATGCTTCCCCTAAAAGGATGGAGGGGTGCTAAAACGTCGGCCTGAAAGGTAGATAACCTCATCTCATTTGGGAGGTGCCTGCGGTAGTTTAGGGACCAAGGTGAGGTTGAGACAGACAACCCTGGACCACTGTGCAGACAATCCTGAAGCGAATATAGACAAGCAGGAGGCTGGAAGAACACAGCAAGCCAGGCAGCGTTTCAGGTGTAACCGTGGGCCTGGGTTACACCTGCAATAGGTTGATTCTGCCTGGTTTGCGGCGTTCTTCCAGCCTCTTTCTTCTCTACCTTGGATTCCAGCATTGGCAGTGTTTTCCTCTAACCCTGGACTGTGTCTACCTCTGTACGTAAATTTCTATGATTCGCTGCTATCTGTTTATTAGTCGCAAAAACGTCACTTATTAGGTTAAGTTAAAATTAATATGATTTTCTACAATTTCGAACAAACAATACCATTAAACACAGTTTCAGCACCTTGGCATCACGTGACGGGGGAGCGCCTGCTGTTGACCGGAAAGGTGTTCTCTGCGTCTGACGCGTACTTTGTGCGTGTGGTCGTCGCTGCCAGGAGTCGGGGATTTCAGCAGAATATTTTCTCCGGTATCATGGACTTGTAAGTGTTTGTTTAGAAGATTGGTTTTCGCGTTGTGAAGGAGGGGGTGAGTGGAACTAGAAGGTAGGACTATTCCCTGTCCCGTGGTTTTGCCCTCTTGAATGTCGGGGCGGGATTGTTGGTGAACCGGGCCTGTGGGCTGAAGTTTTAGAAATTAAATCATTGACTGGATTAGGTCTGAATATTGAGAGGTTCCAGTTCTTGGCCTTGCAGATGTGGTCCTGAAATAGTAAGTGGTATGGAAAAGCTACATACGGAATATTTCGCTTCTGGAGGAGATCAGGAGGCCAACTAATAAAAAAAAGCAATTTTGGGATTTACATCCGGAAGTTCTGCTTTACTCAACTTGGATTGGATAGGAAATTCTAGGATTCAGTAGAGTTCCGAATTGGGGGAACAAGTGTTTATCAGTATTCGTAGTTGCTGTTGTGAAATTTCAAGTGTGTGTTGGGTGATTGGGGTTGTGTCTGCGTGAATAAGAAGCTTGGTTTTTTCGACTGTCCTTCGGCGAATGGGAAGTTACTTTTATCCTGGAGAAAATGTATCGAATCACCAGGAGACGCGGGGAGTTCCGCAAGAAGTAGGTCTTTTATTTGCAAACAAAAAAACCGTGACACTGAGAGCGCGAATTCTTGAATGCCTCCGAACTTCAGAGTCTGTGGCTCTTTATACCTTTTTTGTTTTTGTTAGCTTATCAGCTAAATATCATCATGCCCAACCTGATGAAGGGCTTTTGCCCGAAACGTCGATTTTACTGTTCCTCGGATGCTGCCTGAACTGCTGTGCTTTTCCAGCACCACTAATCCAGAATCTGGTTTCCAGCATCTGCAGTAATTTTTTTTAGATTAGACTAGTTACAGTGTGGAAACAGCCCCTTCGGCCCAACAAATCCACACCGACCCACAGAAGCGCAACCCACCCAGACCCTACATTTACCCCTTCACCGAACACCCTTCATCCTTTTACCTGTTAGTCAGAACTACCTCACTCCAGATGTATAATAAACAAAGAATGTTCATATTATCTCTCGACTTCTGCCACTATAGTTTTTCCTACATTCTAATGTCATGATTAGATACTTACTACCACCTCTGCCACAATGATCTTCCATCCAGACCCTACTAAATATTATTCTAATGTCATGATTAGATATTTTACTACCCCATCTAGCGCAATGGTCTCTTGTCCCAGCCTGACCCTGCTAACCATTGAATAAATATTTAATGTCATGTTCTGCCACAAGGGTCTCAAGCAGGCTGACTCTACCAGTTATTAATTAAATAATTTAATGTCATATCCTAAATATTTATTGTCACGACCTGTCCCAACCTGCCATGATGATATTTAGCAGGCAAAGCTGACTTTACTAATTGTTGTTATCTCATCCCACCACAGTGACCTTTCAGCCCCAACCTGACTTTGCTAATTGGTGTAGCAGTATTCCACTATTCTTATCCCATCCTGCCACAGTGACCTTTTGATTAGTTTAGCATTTCACAGACCCCTTGTAACAGATTGCCAGTGGTCTTCATGCTTTAACCCTTCCCATGCTTTCATGTTCTTTATTTTCCATACTTCCAGTCATCCAGAAATTTAATTTTGGTGAACTGTATGTATAAACATGTTAATATACTATTGATCCCCCAAACGAGCGGAATCTTTGTAGCGAAATTAAATTATTTTAGTGTAAACAGAAGTGCTTCAGGGAACTTTGCTTTCACTGCTTTTTTTGTCCCTCGGTTCAAATCAGTTGATTATTTTGAAATCAGTTATTTTGAAGTCACTTTGTAGCTATGTAGTTCCTTACATCTGATGGCTGTTTTGGAGTCCTCCGTATTCCCATACTAATCATGCTACAGCTATGCTATTGGAAATTGTGTAACTAGTGGAGAAGTGTATGATTTGAAAATGTAATAGAGTGCTATGATTCTGACCTGAGGTTCATGGAAAGTGTCAGTTTTTGCATAATAATGAATCTTCTTGACCATTTTCTGGCTTGGAAAGTTCAGAAAGTAGGTTTCTTGAAAGACCTTGGGCAAGAGACATTGATTCTAGAAATTTTTGCATGGCTAGTTACTTTAAATGCAAGTTAGTTACAGTACAGTAAAGGCAGAGAGCCTGAAGAGTGGAGAGATAAGCCAGAGGAGGGTGGGGGTGGGGAGAAAGTAGCATAGAGTACAATAGGTGAGTGGGGGAGGAGATGAAGGTGATAGGTCAGGGAGGAGAGTGTGGAGTGGATAGGTGGAAAAGGAGCTAGGCAGGTCGGACAAATCAAGGGGACAATGTGGAGCTGGAAGTTTGAAACTAGGATGAGGTGGGTGAAGGGGAAATGAGGAAGCTGTTGAAGTCCACATTGATGCCCTGGGGTTGAAGTGTTCCAAGGCGGAAGATGAGGCGTTCTACCTCCAGGCGTCTGGTGGTGAGGGAGCGGCGGTGAAGGAGGCCCAGGACCTCCATGTCCTCGGCAGAGTGGGAGGGGGAGTTGAAATATTGGGCCATGGGGAGGTTTGGTTGATTGGTGCGGGTGTTTCGGAGATGTTCCCTAAAGCGCTCTGCTAGGAGGCGCCCAGTCCCCCCAATGTAGAGGAGACCGCATCGGGAGCAACGGATACAATAAATGATATTAGTGGATGTGCAAGTAAAACTTTGATGGATGTGGAAGGCTCCTTTAGAGCCTTGGATAGAGGTGAGGGAGGAGGTATTGTCACACATTGTGCTGTGCAAATGAGACTTCAGCAATCAGTACCTTTCCAAATCTCTGAAACTGTCAATTTAGTTTATATTTGCAAGAATAGCATAGCACAACTTCAAACCATGTAGTGCACACCTACACACCCACCCTCACCCATCATGAAACCATTCAATCAACAGCCCCAAACTTGTCATATGCCTGTCCTGTCGTCATGGTTATTTAGCTTCCCATGCTAGGCTCGTAATTTAACAGAAAATGTAACACTCAGAAATGAGTGAACTGAATCTTCATTGAGACATAACTGGATATTGTTTCCTTGTATGTCTCATGGTGGGCCTGCAACATTTCAGTTCACAGCCTCATTTGTGCCTGTTTTTGTGTTATATTCGCCTTTTAACTTGAGCTTATCTGTCCACGCTTCAGGCTCTCTGCCTTTATTCATGATGAAGGGCTTTTGCCCGAAACATCGATTTTGCTGCTCGTCGGATGCTGCCTGAATTGCTGTGCTCTTTCAGCACCACTGATCCAGAATCTGGTTTCCAGCATCTGCAGTCATTGTTTTTACCTTGTTAATTATTGTAATTGTACCCAACTCTACTACTTCCTCTGGCAGCTCACTCCAGAAACGCACCTACCTCTTTGTGAAAAGGTTACCCCTCATGACCCTTTTAAATCTTCTCCCTCTCTCCTTAAACCTATTTTGTCTAGTTTTGGACTCCACTACAGTAGGTAAAAGAGCTTGGCTCTATGCTCCTTATGATTTCATAACCTCTATAACCTCAGCTTCCTATTCTCCAGAGAAAAGGGTTCCCACCAGTTCAGCGTCTTCTTATAACTCAAACCTTCCAGTCTCGATAATACCCTTGTAAATCTTTGTTGCACCTGTTCCAGTTCCTTCCAGAATTATCCAAAGTATTCCAAACATGGCCTTACCAATATCTTGAACAGCCGTAACATGACATCTCAACTCCTGTACTCCGTGCTCTGACTGATGAAGGCAAGCATGCCAAATGCTGCCTTCACCACCCTGTCTACCTGTGATGCCACTTTCAAGGAACTGTGTACCTGCACCCCTAGATCTCTCTTTTCAACAACACTCCCCAGGGCCCAACCTTAGTTGTGCAAGTTCTCCTCTGGTTTGTTGCATTGATCTGAATTAAAATCCATCTGCCATTCCTTTGCCCACTGGCCTAGTTGATCAAGGTCCCCTTTTATTCTTAGATAACCTACACTGTCCACCAAACACCAATTTTAGTGTCATCTGCAAATTTACTAACCACGCCTTCAAAAATCTCATAATTTATATAAATGTCAAACAGTGGACTCGGCAATGATCCCTGTGACACACTGCTGGTCACAGGTGTCCAGACTGAACAATAACCCTCGACCACCAATCTCTGTCACCCAAATTCTGTATCCAGTTGGCTAGCTGTCTCTGAATTCCAAGTGATCCAGCCTTACTAATCAGTCTACCATGTGGAACTTGGTGAAAGTGTTGCTAAAATTCATATAGACAGTGCCTACAATTCTGCCTTCATCTGTCTTGGTGACTTCCTCAAAGAATGCGATCAAATTTGTGAGGCATGCTTTCCCATCCACAAAACCATGCTGACTATCCCTGATCAGTCCTTGCCTTTCCAAATGCATGTGGATCCCCTGGATGTAGGTTTGCTTGCTGAGCTGGAAGGTTCATTTTCAGACATTTCATCACCATACTAGGTAACATCTTCAGTGAGCCTCTGGACGAAGCACTGCTTTCCTGCTTTCTATTTATATGTTTGGGTTTCCTTGGGTTGGCAATATCATTTCCTGTATTGACACCATTTCCTGTTCTTTCTTTTTCTCAGGGGGTGGCAAATGGGATCCAAGTTAATGTGTTTATTGATCGAGTTCTGGTTGGAATGCCATGCTTCTAGGAATTCTCGTGCATGTGTCTGTTTTGGCTTGTCCTGGGATAGATGTGTTGTCCCAGTCGAAGTGATGTCCTTTCTTATCTATATGTAAGGATAGTAGTAGGAGAGGGTCATGTTGTTTTGTGGCTAGTTGATGTTCATGTATCCTGGTGGCTAATTTTCTGCCTGTTTGACTGTATAGAGTATTTCAAGTTCATTAGTTGCTGTTTAATGTATTGGTGCGTTTGTGGGCTACAGACAACAAGCAAACCTAATGTAAATATCAAAATACCATGCAAGAACTGTAATAAACACTACATTAGATAAATAGGCTGAAAACTAGCCACCAGGATACATGAACATCAACTAGCCACAAAACGACATGACCCACTCTTACTAGTATCCTTAGTTACAGATAAGGAAGAACACCACTTCGACTGGGACAACACATCCATCCTAGGACAAGCCAAACAGAGACGTGCACGAGAATTCCTAGAAGCATGGCATTCCAATTGGAAAGCAGGAAACACCAGCAGTGCTTTGTCTGGAGGCTCACTGAAGATGTTGCCTGGCATAGTGATGAAACATCTGCAAATGAACCTTCCAGCTCAGCAAGCAAAACTACATCCAGAACCTAAACCTGTGCTACAAATCTTCTCAAATCTCTCTAGCATCCTGTCTCTCAGAATCCCCTCCAACAAGTTGTCCACAGCTGACATCAGGATCACCGGTCTGTAGTTTCCTGGCTTTTCTTTGCAGCCTTTGTTCAATAATGGTACAACATTAGCCACCCTCCAGTCTTCCCATACCTCCGTTCTGATGTTGGAAATATGCTTGCTCAGGACCCTGCAATTTCTTCCCTAGCTTCCCTGGGATACAATTGATTTAGGTCCAAGGGATTTATCTACTTGGACCTAAATCTCACACACCCCCCGACTGGTTCCCTAGTTTCCACATGTTTCTGCACATTAAATACTGAATGAGAAATATTTATTTAGGATCTGATCCACCTCCTGCGACTTCACACATAGATGACCCCTTGATCTTTAAGGGGCCATAATTCTTTCCCTTGTTAGTGTTTTGCCCTTCATATATTTTAGAATCTCTTTGGATTCTCTTTTACTTTAACTGCTAAAGCTATCTCATGTCACTTGTTTTGTACTCCTGCATCCCCTTACTTCTCAAAGGATTTATTTGATCCCAGCTGCCTCTCCCTGACATATGCCCCCTTTCTTATCTTGACCAGTGCCTGAATATCATAAGTCATCCAGTGTTCAAGCTAACAGGAATATGCTGCTCCTGAACACTCATTACCTTGAACATAGAACATAGAACAATACAGCACTGAACAGGCCCTTCGGCCCACGATTTTGTGCCGAACATTTGTCCTAGCTTAAGCACCCATCCAATTGCCGCTTAAAGGTCACCAAAGATTCTGACTCTACCACTCCCACAGGCAGCGCATTCCATGGCCCCACCACTCTCTGGGTAAAGAACCCACCCCTGACATCTCCCCTATACCTTCCACCCTTCACCTTAAATTTATGTCCCCTTGTAACACTCTGTTGTACCTGGGGAAAAAGTTTCTGACTGTCTACTCTATCTATTCCTCTGATCATCTTATAAACCTCTATCAAGTCACCCCTCATCCTTCGTCGTTCCAACGAGAAAAGGCCTAGCACTCTCAACCTACCCTCGTACGACCTATTCTCTATTCCAGGCAACATCCTGGTAAATCTTCTCTGCACCCTCTCCAAAGCTTCCACATCCTTCCTAAAGTGAGGCGACCAGAACTGCACACAGTACTCCAATTGTGGCCTAACCAAAGTCCTGTACAGTTGCAACATCACTTAATGACTCTTGAATTCAATCCCTCTGCTAATCAATGCTAATACACCATAGGCCTTCTTACAAGCTCTATCCACCTGAGTGGCAACTTTCAAAGACCTATGAACATAGACCCCAAGATCCCTCTGTTCCTCCACCTCACTAAGAACCCTACCGTTAACCTTGTATTCCGCATTCTTATTTGTCTTTCCAAAATGGACAACCTCACACTTGGCAGGGTTGAACTCCATTGCTTTTGGCTAACAGTATTAATATACTTTTCTCATCAAAAGTGAACTTGGACTACATTGGGCATGTTTAACTTTGTGGTGAATTTACTCTCTATCATACAAACACAGCAAATTCACACTTCAAAATATCTGTGATAATACAGACAGTCTTTGGGGTGTCGAGACACGGTGCTATTAAGGAAGGAGTTTCAGAATTTGATCCAGTACCTGTGAAGGAATGGTGACTTCAAGTCAGGATGGTGGGTAGTTTGGAGGGGAACTTGCAGTTGATGTTCCCCTGCTGCTACTTGTCTGTTTACATGGTAGTTTGTTGCTTTGAATGATGCTAACAAAGCATCAATATGAGTTGCTGCAATGTTATCCTTCCCTAGGTTTGGGAATAATAAGTGCCAGGTAATGTGTATACCTTTTGGCACGCAAGTCTGCCCCTCCACATATAAAGCCTAGTATTCCATTAGGTTTTTCACCCATTTTTGTGGCATGTTCCAGAACTTGTTTGCACCTCCCACTTTTTCTCACATTTTACCATCTCTGTCCTCAAGTTCTACAGTGGATGCTTTCATGTTTGCCTACTTTGAAATCCATTTGTGACAATTTTGGCCAATCATCTAATCTGTGAACACTTATTCATAATGTTGTAGTTCAACCTGCACTGCTGATAATGCTGCTCTTTGTGTCATTTGCTAATCTTCCAAAGTTCTCTCTTTAAGAACTCTCATTACTTAAGAACAGGGCGGCACAGTGGGTCAGGTGAATTGGCCATGCTAAATTGCCGGTAGTGTTAGGTTAAAGGGGTAAATGTAGGGGTATGGGTGGGTTTCGCTTCGGTGGGTCGGTGTGGACTTGTTGGGCTGAAGGGCCTGTTTCCACACTAAGTAATCTAATCTAAAAAAGCAACTAGGGAGTCCAGGGTCACTGGACTTGAAACATTAACTCTGCTTTCGCTCAACAGATGCAGTCAGACCTGTTGAGTTTCTCCAGCAATTTCTATTTTTGTTTCAGATTTCCAATATTGCAATTTTTTGATTTGTTACCAGGAATTTATTGCTTGGTTTGCCTAATATCTTCAGATTACTTGAACCTATAATTAAGGTGACTGATCGTCTTGAAACTAGCTGATCAGGGAGAAACTTATGTGGCTTTGTGAAAGGTAGGTCATGTCAAATAATAGGATTATAGTTAATAAAAATGGTGAAATGTTGACGCTGCAATGTTGATCCCTACAGACACTGCAAGTGAGATTTGGATTTGATTGTCTCCTGGCATTTAATCAATTTCCAAACTGAGCCTCAATTCCATAGATTTCCACTGTGGCTAAAATTCTCTTTTGGGGACTTCATCCCGTACAGTCTGGAATAATTATAACATTCACGATATTCCCACTACTTCGTCAAATCCCTAAAATAAAATGAATAAGGTCCATCAGCCGTGATCTATCCTGTATAAATTCATCACTAATCTAAAACAAAAGCTGGAGGTTCTGAAACAAAGACAAAATTGCAGTTTCTCCAGCAATTTTTGCTTCAGTACAAATTTATCCTGGTTGTCTGTGATCAGCTGGTTTCAAGATGTTCAGGTTCTGTCTGACAGCAGGTGTCACAATTTCCTCGTTTCTGTCTCTCAATGCTTGACTAATGAAGTGAATAAAGGGAAATTTGTAAGTTAATAAATGAAAACAGAAAGAACTGGAGAAATTCACGTCTGGCAACATGTATTATTGTATCCGTTGCTCCCGATGCGGTCTCCTCTACATTGGGGAGACTGGGCGCCTCCTAGCAGAGCGCTTTAGGGAACATCTCCGGGACACCCGCACCAATCAACCAAACCGCCC
>NC_057718.1:71239788-71242000 GCF_004010195.1 Chiloscyllium plagiosum | reverse complement strand
ACCTATCACCTTCATTCCCTCCCCCACTCACCCATTGTACTCTATGCTACTTTCTCCCCACCCCCACCCTACTCTAGCTTATCTCTCCATGCTTAAGGCTCTCTGCCTTTATTCCTGATGAAGGACTTTTGCCCGAAACGTCGATTTCGCTGCTTCTTGGATGCTGCCTGAACTGCTGTGCTCTTCCAGCACCACTAATCCAGAACATGTATTAAGAAGATTAATGTTTCTTTTGAGTCGGCGAAGTCGCAGGGCTGACCCCGGGGCTTGTCTACTCCTGTTTGCTTACTTTTTACTTTGCTCTTTGTTTTCTTTTCATTTGCTTTTCTTTAAAGCTTTTTGTGACAATTTGGCAGCAGCGACAGTGTCTTGTGCGCAGAATGGTGGCAGCCTCACAGTGATTGGAGTGGCGGTGGGATCGAAGGTAGCTCCCGAGCTCCTCTTGGCAACCGAAGCCAGCGGCAGCATGACATTTGGTAGAGAGAGCATATCTTTGGCATAATGGTGACCCCTTGCCGGTGGTCCCAGCGGTTGGATGCAGTAGCGGAATGGCTCCTCCCAGTGATCGAAGGTGGTGGTGACATCTACAGTGGCAACAGAATTCAGCTCCTCCCAGCGATCGACACGAGAATTGCAGGCTGATGCAGACTCAAAGCCGTGGGCGGAACCGAGAGCCTGCTGAGCATTCCAAACACCTTTATCGAAACAAAGCTTGAGACTTACGATTTAGAAATTTTCTTACCTTTTGGCTCTTCAATTTTTTTTTAACATTCCGGTTTTGTAATCAAAATGGCGCTGGAGAATGGCTACTTTATACACTCTTCCTGATGAAGGGTTTATGCCCGAAACGTCGATTCTCCTGCTCCTGGGATGCTGCTTGACCTGTGCTTTTCCAGCACCATACTCTGTACTTTGATCTCCAGCATCTGCCGTCCTCACTTTCTCCCACTCTTCACTTTACTTGCATGTTATTATTCTTGAGTACATGTGACAATAAAATCTAATTCTAATTTGAAAGTTCATGTATCGAGACAAGTATGATTCGTTGGAGGGGATAAGAAGTGGGAATGTGATGAATATTTGCTGTTTGGAAAAAGGGGGAATGGCTGAATGGTCAGGGAAAGTTCCAAGATATGAGAGGGTAGAGATCAAAGGTGTCAGAATAGAAGGACTATGAAGTGGTAATAGTTGTAAAGAAAATATTGTTCTCCAGATGCTGAGAATAGTAATATAGGTCAGTGCTGAATGAAAATGATGTGGAGGAGCCAGTGTTGGACTGGGGTGGACAAAGTTTAAAAGTCACACAACACCAAGTTATAGGCCAACATGTTAGCTACCTGATGAAGGAGCAGCGCTCCAAAAGCAAGTGCTTTCAAATAAACCTGTTAGACTATAACCTGATGTTGTGATTTTTAAAAAACTGATTGAAAATAGAAGCATGAAAACACTGGACAGATACAGGGGAAGAAGTATCCCTCTGAAGGATAGAGTTCATGGCTTGAAGTTGTTGAACTCTTAAGTTGAGCCTGGAAGGCTGTGAAGTGCATATTCATGTTATGCGAACCTTTTTCTCTTATCTTTAACTTGCATAACTAATGTGTCACAGACTAATTTACCAAGGATTACATGTATTATAACATTAATAAGTAACTAATAAAATAAGTGTTTACAACTTATACCGAGTATTACAGGTGATCAGTCTTTAGAGTTCTTTGTTCTGTTGCTAGGTCCTAGGTTCTTGCTATCACTTGTCTGTATTTCAGCATATATATCTTCATCTGGGTTCATCTGGCCTTTGCTGCTTGCTCGTTATTGCTGAGATAACCAGTGATCAACAACCCAGCGTCCAATGTCTTCTGCTGTCCATTTGCTCCATATTCCATTGAGATTGTTTGACTCCAGCAAGTACCCAAAGTCAGGGCTTTCATTCGATGTCTCAGCATGGGTTTTTTTCCATATTTTATATTGGGTACAAACCTAAGAATATTCTGATTGCAAACCAGCTCTGGCGAACATCTGCAATTATTAGCCCCATTTATAGAGTCATAGAGCTGTACAGCATGGAAACAGACCCTTCGGTCCAACCTGTCCATGCTGTACAGATATCCCAACCCAATCTAGTCCCACCTGCCAGCACCCGGCCAATATCCCTCCAAACCCTTCCTATTCATATACCCATCCAAATGCCTCTTAAATGTTGCAATTGTACCAG
>NC_057718.1:71225623-71239777 GCF_004010195.1 Chiloscyllium plagiosum | reverse complement strand
GTCTCTTTTATATCTTTCCCCTCTCACCCTAAACCTATGCCCTCTAGTTCTGGACTCCCCAGCCATAGGGAAAATACTTTGTCTATCCTATCCATGTTGTAGAGTTCAGGAGAGTTCAACGTGCGCAATAATTTGTTCCAAATGGAAAAACGAGGGGCTGTTCCTAACCCTTGTGCTGCATCAGGCTTAAAATAGAAATGGGAGCCGACCAGATATCCCAACCCAATCTAGTTCCACCTGCTAGCACCTGGCCAATATTCCTCTAAATCCTTCCTATGAGAAGTTTATAGTAACATTTATGTTCGGGTTGTCTTCTGTGTTCTCACTTATTTCATTTAAAACTGAGATGTAAATTATCTTGCACTAGGATTTTATCATTTCTAAGTACCACAATTTTCACACATTCAATCTGGGTGAGTTTCTGTCTCTTAATCAGTATCAATTTCCTAGAGTTATGTTAGTTTTTAAGTTAATTTTGCCTACTTTTGTTTTCTGAATTGTAATAAAGCAAAACAAAATTTTAATATCCAATTTTTTTGCATTTACTTTGTGATAGCTCAGTTGGACTGGCAAGGGTATCCACTTCCATTGGAATATCCTGCAACTCATAAAGCCATCAACTCATAAAGACATAAACTCACTGATAAAGCCAGTTGTAGTGTCAGTTTGAAGTTCAGTTGGGCTTCAGCTGGTATGCGTTTTACCATTAATCCCACATACCAAATGGTCTTTCAGCATTTCATTTAAGGGTTAAACCAAAGTCATATGCCTTTGCCAGTCATCTTAACCCAGTCAAACCTCCAGCTATGGATTCTCCTTGTTCTCGAATTGCTGAGTAAAACGGGTAGCTTCTTTGAATTAGAGGATGCTTGAGGTCATAATATTCCTCAACTAAATCAACTCTTGAAAGGTTTTAGTATCTGGTACACCAGGGAAAATCTAGGCTCTTAATAGTCAATAAAGCTGTGGGTGCACAAACAGTCTGGAGAATTACTTGTTGCTTTTCATCTGCCCCAATGTCATTTGCCCAGAAAACAATATATTAATTTCACATATTGGGCTCAGTCTTTGGCTGGATAGAACAGTCAAGCTTCCCAAATAATGATGCATGATGCCAGAAGTGCTTACCCCAACTGAAAGATTGCTGTTGCAAGTGAATTTCTTCAGGAGCATGCTTTTCCCTCGTTGCCACTGAAAAAACTCCACAGAGGTTTGTATCCTGCCACCAAGTCACCCTTTATTTACACATGGAGGTTCTTAACATTGATTCAGCTCCAGTGGAGCCAGATACTCCTGTTCTTATGTCAGATGGGGCATCCTGATTGGACCAGATTAACACTCCAATCAGGGAACTCCTAATCTGAGGTCTATGCCCACATTCCATGGGTGGCATGGTGGTTCAGTAGTTTGCACTACTGCCTCTTGGTGTCAGGGACCTGGGTTCGATTCCAGCCTTAGACGACTCTATGGAGTTTGCACGCTCTCTCGTGCTTGCAAGGGCTTCCAGTGGGTGCTCAAGTTTCCTCCCACAGTCCAAAGGCGTGCAAGCTAGGTAGATTAGCCATGGGAAATGCAGCATTTACAGATATAGGGTAGGGGAGTGGGTTGGTGTGCACCGTTTCAGCACTATAAGGATTCTATGACCTGGGACTAACCTCATTACAATCACTACAGTAAGCAGACTAAGTAGAATAAATTATGAGAGAATTGATTTAGGAAGCATAACTGTCAAGGGGAGAACAGAATAGTAATTAACAGAAAATGGAGCACAAAAACACTTTGATCAGCATGTAAATACTAAGCAGATATGGAATGTAGGGTGAGTGCTGTTGTGATAGAAATTTAGAGATTTTTTAAAATACTTTTTGGATTTCAAACTCATAGCATAGGGGTTTGGATTTTGTGACAGTTCAAAGATATGTGTAAGGCCAAAATGCCCATGTGTTCGGGAGCAGGTGACTGCAAACCCATTGGAATGTTCATGTAATTTTGTTTAGTGAAAACATTTCTTCTTAGCTCTCTGTTTTAGCTTTCTATCTCTTAGCTTAAATCCATTCCTTCTGGTTGTTTTGAATGGCATCATGGTTGATTCAGACATGGTTCGGTGATGGATGTTTTTCTGTGATGTTTATACTTTGCTATTGATCTAATATAGAAAAATGTGCCTTCCTTTTCTTGCTATCTATGCCCCACATAACCTTATGCATGTCTATCAGATTGCCACTTAAAATTCACTGCTCCAAGCAAAGCAACCCCAGACTACCCATTCTGTGATAATTCAGACAGTTAAGCCAAATCAGCGTCCTGGTAAATCTGTTCTGCACTCTCTTTCTAAGAAGGTAGTGTCACAAAGCTAGCATCTTTTTTTTTCTAAAACCTGTTCCTTGGCTCAAGGAGACTGTGTCCTTGATTTCTTTTGTTCAGAGGAGCAATAAACCGGGCCAGCCTCCATTCAGGCTGGTTTGGTACAGGGATGAAAAGGATTTTGAGAGGCCTTTTGTTTGTATGTAAACAGATGAGACTTCAGGCCAAAGTGGTCATGTTTTAGAAGTGACCTTTATAAAGAAAGGGGCATGGCTCGCTCTCTCGCTGAGCTGAGCAGTTTTAGTTCAGTCTGAGCTGGTGCAAAGTTCAACAGGGAGCCATGTGTAAACTCTTCTGCCCTTCAATTTCAACCTGTAAGCATGTGTTCCATCTATACTGGTTTTTAAACGAAGTTTGCTTACTGGGACTGTTGTATATATTCGGAACAGCATAATTAAATCTAGTTGGATAGGCTGAGTTCTTTGTTCTGTTCTTTGTGTTTCATTGTGTAATTTTATGAATACATTTTTGTCTGTTTTAAAATCTAATAGTCAACCTAGCTAACTTAATCCGGGTAATTTTCTCTGTACACTTTCCAAAACAAATTGCAAAGTTATGGTCTGAGCTGCCTGTTTTAAGAGTGGTCTGGCTTAGTCCTTAACAGTGGTAAATGTACTAATGTGCTGATCAGAGCTGTGTGCAGTACTGAAGTTGTGGCTTAACGAGCATTTTATTCAGTTCTAACATAACTTGGTTGCTCTTTTAACCACAAGATGTGGATAGAGAATTAGGCTGGTCAGCCTATTTTATCTGTTCTGCAATTCAGTGAGATCGTGGCTAATCTGATAACCCTCACTACACTTTCTTGCTTTTTTCCTATAACCCTTGGATTCCCTTATTGATTACACATTTCTGAACTTAACCAAAGAGTGCAGCAGAACCAGTCTGAGAGGTCTGATTCAGTAAGCTCGCAGGTTAGTCCGAATAGCAATCTCTTAAATTTAAACAATGAATCAACTGACATTAACAGGAGACTGATCAGAAAGTGAACAAATGAATGAAAGCATGCAGAATGAAACTCTATTGTCTATTGTCTATCTCAGCCTTGAATATATTTAATGATCTAGACTCAACAATCCTTTGTGGTGAAGAAAATTCTCTGAGATATTTCTGTCTTGAATGGG
Source organism: Chiloscyllium plagiosum (assembly GCF_004010195.1). NCBI lineage: Eukaryota > Metazoa > Chordata > Chondrichthyes > Orectolobiformes > Hemiscylliidae > Chiloscyllium > Chiloscyllium plagiosum. The sequence goes on along the minus strand of NC_057718.1, from coordinate 71,236,289 downwards.
TGACCCCATACTCTGAAGTTATGCCCTCTGGTCCTGGACTCCCCTACAAGGGGAAACAACCTTCTAACATGTACCCTGTTGTGTACAGTAAATCTTCCATATTTCAATGAGGTTGCCTCTCCTTGACAGAATGTACTCAACCTCTCCTCATAAGACAGTGCCTCCTATCCTGTATCACCCTGATGAACTTGCCTGTGCCATTATCATCTTTCTTAGTTAAGAGGTCTGAAATGGATGACAGTATTGCAGCTGTGTTCTGACTTGTGCATTGTATAAGATATAGGAGCAGAAATCAGGCCATTTGGCCAATCAATCTGATCTGCCAATCAATCCTGGCTGATAGGTTTTTCAAATCCATTTCTTGCTTTCTCCTTGGCAATCAAGAACTTATCTATCTCTGTTTTAGATATATTCAATGACCTGGCCTCTACAGATTCACCACTTAGTCTAAAGAAGTTTTTCTTTATCACAATTCTAAAGGATTTTCCTTTACTCTAAGGCTATGTCCCTGTGTCCTCATCTCCCCTGCCAATGGAAACACCTTCCTAATGTCCACACTATTCAGTCTGTTCAGTATTTGGTATAGCTTTAGCAAAACCTCCCTACTTTTATGTTTCTTTGAAATAAATTCCATTTACCCTATTACAAGTTAAACTTGGATGCTAACTTTGTGATCCATGCTCAAGGACTCCAATCTCTCTGTCTATGACTTTCTGCAATCTTTTTCCATTTTAAATAATCAGCAATTCTTTTCTTCCTATCAAAGTACATAACCTCGCATTTTTCCATCTGTCCTGTTTATGCCCTCTCACTTAATCTCTCTTTATCCCTCTGTCGACCCTGTGCCATCTTCACCACTTGCCTTCTCACCTATTTTTGTGCAAGTCACAAACCTGGCTATAGTATGTTTACTTACCTCATCTAAGTCATTCATATATAATGTAAGTAATTGTGATCCTGGGACTAATCGCTTTGGCACTCCACTTGTTACAGGTCACTATCCTGGATATGCCTTTCTTAGTCCAACTCTCTGTATTCTAATAATCAGCCAATCTTTGTATCCATGTTCTTGTCTTATTAGGAGCCTAATGTGTGGTAGTTTTTGTAAACTCCTTCTGAAAATCCAAATATGTTATATGCGCGGCTTCTCCTTCATCTATTCTACATGTTATTTCTTCAAAGAATTCTAGTAAACTTGTCAGGCCTAATTTATGGTTTTTTGAAGCCATGCTGACTCTGCTTGATTGTATTGTGTATTGCACCCTTTATAGTCGAACCTCTATTTGTTTCCTAATAATAGACATTAAGCTAATCGGCGTATAGTTGTCTGTTTATTTTTATCCCCTTTCCTTTGTTATATAAATGTGTTATATTGGCACTTTTCCAATTCTCTGAGAATTTTCCAGTATTTAAGATTCTTGCAAGATTACCAAAAGTACACCCACTATCTCTGTAACTATTTCTTTTAATATCCAAGGATGCATCCCATCAAGATCAGGGGTCATATCGGTCTTTTATCCCCATTTGTTCCCATTACACCTTGTCTCTACTGATAGTTACTCAATTTATTTCCTCTCTTCCTTTTGACCCTTGATTATTTAGTCATTTTGGAAAGCTTTATAGTCTTCAACTATAAAAGCTACGAAGTTGCTATTCAAATCCTCGAGGCATTACTGGATTCAGTGTTAACTCTATTTCTTTGAGAGATGTGCCAGACTTGCTAAGTTTCTCCAGTAATTTCTGTTTTCGTTTGAGATATATCTCATCTGGGCCTGCAGATGTGCCCACTTTGAAGAATACTAAAACCACGAGAATCACCCGGGATTAATTTTGTTTTAATTTTCCTCCACAGTGGTTACTGACACCTGCAGCATCCTTTCTCATTGTGAGGACCAATGCAAAATGTTCATTGAGGACTGTGCCCATTGTCTTCTGAGTCTACATGAACACTATTGATCTTTCCCTAGTTATTGACTTGCTTGTTATAAAACCTCTTAGGGTTTTATTTAATTCTGCCTGTTGACACTTTCTCATGCACAGTCTTTGCTTTCTGATGCATCCTGCATTTTTATACCTCTCTAGGGACTCTGGTGTATTGAACCCTTGTTAGTTCCTATAACTTTCTTGTGCTCTCTTAATCATAATTTTTACATCCCTTCATTTTCAGGTTTCTTAAGTCTTGGTCTTACCATTTTTGCCTTTACAGGAACATATTTGCCCTGTACACTTGCTATTTCCTCCTTGAATGCTTTCCACTGTTCTGACACTTTTATTTGCAAATAACTGCTCTCAGTTGGCTTGTGTCCAAACATATCTCATCTTTGTAGAATTTGCTTTCCCTCAGTTTAGAACTTTTGTTCTTGGTCCAACCATATCCTTTTCCATAATTGTGCTATATCTAACTGTGTTATGGTCACTGTTTTTAAAATGCTCCTGTACTGATAACATCTTTGACTTGCCAGCACTAATTTTCGAATCTTGCTTGTTGGTTTTTCTGTGGACAGGCCAGAAGAGCTCTCCCAGATGCATTTTAAGACTTTGCACTCTATACGACATGGAAACAAACAGATGAATGGAATCAGTCTTTTCATTTCTGTATTTGCACTACAGTAAAACTAAACCATTGAAGGCCCCTAAATAGTGGTTCCAAACCAGACTTTTGGAGAGCTAATTTCAGGTATTGTGAATAATTAATTTCCAGGCACCAGTTTTTTGTCTTAAACCAAAGACCTAACAAAAGCCAACCATACAAACATGGTTCGGGAATAAATGAAGAAATATTTTTTTAAAAATTGGCCAGATTACTTGAATGGTTTTCTCAATGCATTGTTTTACAGGCAAACATGTGGACTCCTTTATTGTTTTCTGAAACATTGATTCGGGTCACCTTCTCAGGTCACCCAGGCTAAGGCAGTACTTTTACTTCTGCTTTCTACTCTTTGGCCTTCCAGAAGCCCAAAAGGTTGAAGATTAGGCATGGAGCTTTGAAACCTTCATGCTGTCTTCATGTAGCAGCTCAGAACCATTTTTTAGAAAACTTAGTTTAAAAAAAACGACTATAATTCTCATTCAACATATAAACTGATCAACTCTTCCCGAGGCCTCAATTACAATTCAGTTAATTGCCATTTGCTAGTGTTTCTTGTTGACTTGCCTGAACCAATTCCCAGATGCTGAACTCATTAACAGCCAACTTTGCCATCTGTTTAAACAGATGGCTCTTCCTGGGATTGCTGTGTCTTTTACAACATTTTGAATCAAGGTGTAGCCTGCAATTTGCTCTTAGGCCCTGTCTCTCAAACAAAGCTTGTTTGGTATATTATTTTTTTGCAGCTCATAACTAAAAATTGATTGAAATAAAATGAAAAATCAATGAGGGTTCTAACACATACTCCCTCTCTGCCTTGCACTTTGCAACTATCCCACTTAGTATTGGAGTAGATAAAATCCCTGACTCTGACTGTCTTGTTCTTGCACTTCCCTGAATTTTGGTTACATACTTCATCCTCCCTTACAACTTGGTGGTCTTAGGGCACACCCAACAGCATGATTGTCCCTTTTATGATTTTTACTTCTACCCGTGTGGCCTAATTAAATGATCCTTCTAATAAAGCATCCCTCCTCACTCCTATGATTGTTTTTGTTTTCTTTGATCAATATTGCAACCCTGTCCACCTTTTTTCTTTTTTTATTTAATAGTGCCAGGAATGTTGAGCTGCCAATCTTTCAACCAAGTCTGTCTCATAGCTTTGATTATCATAGTTCTGTGCGACTATCCCCTCAGGTTGTCTGTCTAATTCCTCATCTCCTTGCATTAATATATGTTCAATTTAGTCTTTTTAAACTAACTTCATTCTTCTCTAGCCTTTGCTTCTTCTGTCTTCCAGATTCACTGACATTTTAACTTCTAGTTCTATTTCAGCTTCTCTCCTCTCTGAACTACTCAACAGCAGATGACCCCACCTCAAAAAAATAGTTTCAATCCACCCATTAGCAATGGCAACCCTCCCAACAATAATGTTTTTGGTCCTTTCCTGTTCAGATGTAACACATCCAACTTGTACAATTCCTACTTACCCCAGGAATAGTCAAAATACCTCAGAAATCTAAAACCCTCTCTCCTACACCATCCCTCCAACCACACGTTCATCTGTTGTATCCTTCTGTTCCTGTACTCACCTGTGCATGGCAGATGGAGTGATCTGGAGATTATTAACTTTTGAAGTCCTGACTTTTCAGTTACCTGCCTAATTGGTTAAAGTCTGCTTGCTGAAACTAATTTATTTTTCTTCCAAAATCTGGTTCTGGCTACTCCCCCACCTCCTTCAGAATACTGTACTGTTGTTGGTTAGCAATCTGCTGATTAGTGGAAGTCTAGGAATGTCTAAACTTTTGGTTAAGTGTGTATTCATGTTAGAAAAGTTCACAGGACAGACTGGGGAGAAGCATTGAAGTCAGATATAAAGATTTGGTATGGAACGATATTTTTTCTGGATTTGGTTAACTGTAAAGTGATAATGATGGGAAATATTTCAGACTTTGCTTTACTGTGTGTTTTAAGTTCTTCAAAACTGTCTTCCATTCAGCTTCATTTGTTTTATTCTTTTCCTTTAGTGTAATAAGTATCTTTTTGTTAAAGAAAAGATTCAGTCTTGTGTGTCTATGATTCAGTGAATAATCACCATATTTAACGCAATTTATCAAGCCAGATTTCATTCTGAGATCTGACTGTCCAGTAGTCACATCAGCTGACCCTATGAGCAGCGGGGATACGTGCCAGGATTTGAGTTCATTGAATTCCTTGGTAATCTAAGATGGAGGACAGGGAAAATTGTGGCTGTAAGAGTTGTTGATTTTTTTTCAAGAGATTTTAATTGTTGGACCTGATTTCCTTGAATTTCAGGAGCAGTAATTACGGTTTTATAAGTTGTTACATTGTTTTGGAACTTTGGGGGAAAAAAGATCAAAACAACGTCACTTTAAAAAGGAGAAAGAGGCACAAAGATAGAGACCACGTGGGAAGTGAGTCAAATGAGAAAGAAACCTACACTGTGCTGTCTGGCACAGCAGTGATTCTGCACAGCTACTGCCTTTGATGTTTGAGTTGAAGTAACTCTGGACCTTGGAGTACATCAAAGAAAAATTAATAAACGGTGAAATTCACAGCTGACCTTGGAGAAACCTGTGTGGGAGAGGTCCCAGCACAGGAGCAGCAAAGTGGACAGTCTTTAAGTATAATCTTACTGTTTTTAAAAAAATCAATAATAGGGAGTAGAGTGGGTTCTTCTTTGAATACATGATTTATTGAGATCTGTCTCTTCATTAAATTTTAAAGATATAAAATATTGGTACCAAGTTAGCCTGGAGCAGTGTTTTTTAGAGCAGTAAGACCATGCTATTTTCTGGATCTGCGATTGTTCAGGTGCAAAGACAAGACCATAAAACATAGGAGCAGAATTAGGCTCTTCGGCCTGTCAAATCTGCTTTGCCATTTGATCATGGCTGAGAGGTGTTTCAACCCCATTTTTTCGCTTTCTCTCTATAACCTTTGGTCCCCTTGGCAATATACTTATCTATCTCTGTTTTAAATATACTCAGTGACCTGGCCTTCATAGCCTTCCGTGGCAATGAATTTTATAGATTCACCACTCTCTGGCTAAAGACATTTTTCCTCATCTCTGCTCTGAAGTGCCTTTGCTCTCAGGCTGCCAATGGAAATGTCTTTACAGCGTCCATCTGTCCAAGTCATTCAGTATTCTCTAGCTTTCAGTAAGATTCTCCCTCACCCTTCTAAACTCCATCGAGTATAGTCCCAGAGCCCTCAAATGTCAAGCCTTTTATTCCTGGGATCATTCTAGTCAACCTCCTCTGCACACACACCAGGGCCAGTGCATCTTTCCTGAGGTGTGGGACCTAATATTGCTCACAGTACTTTAAATGTGGTCTGATCAGAGCCTTTTTAAACCCTCAGAAGTACATCCCTGCTTTTATATTCCAGTCCTGTCAAGATGAATAACAACATTGTGTTTGCCTTCCTAACTACTAACTTAATCTGCAAGTTTGTCTGAAGAGAAACCTGGATTCTGACTTCCAAGTCCCTTTGCACTTTGGATTTCTGATATTTTTCCCCACTTAGGAAATAATCCATGCCTCTATTCTTCGTACGCAACACTTTCCACATTGTATTTCATCTGCCATTTCTTTGCCCACTCTCCAAATCTGCCTGAATCTTTCTATAGCCTCCCTACATCCTAAATGCTACCTGCCCTCTACCTATCTTTGTATCATCTGCAAACTTAGCCAGAATGCCCTCAGTGCCTTCAACCAGATCATTAATGTATGCAGTGAAAGGTTGTGGTACCAACACCGACCCTTGTTGAACACCACTAGTCACTGGCTGCCATCCTGAGGAGGACCCTTTTATCCCCACTCTCTGCCTTCTGCCAGATAGCCAATCTTTTATCCATGCTAGTAGCTTGCCTCTAACACCATGGCCCCTTATCTTACCCAGCAGCCTCCTATGTGGCACCTTTTCAAAGGCCTGGAAGTCCAGATAGATGACACCCATTGGCTCTCCATGGTCTTAACTGCTCGTTACTACCTCAAAGAATTCTAGCAGATTTGTCAGGCATGACTTCTCCTTGATGAAGCTCTGCTGACTTTGCCCTATTTTTTACCATGCACTTCCAAGCATTCAGAAATCTCATACTTCACAATGGACTGCATAATATTACCGGCAGAAAGTGAGGACTACAGATGCTGGAGGACAGAGTTGGAGAGTGTGGTGCTGGAAAAGCACAGCCAGTCAGGCGGCATCCGAGGAACAAGAGAGTCAACATTTTGGTGATAAGCCCTTCATTAGGAATCGGGGCTTATGCCCGAAATTTCGACTCTCCTGCTCCTCGGATGCTGCCTGACCTGCTCGGCTTTTCCAGTACCACACTACATAATCTTACCAACAACTCAGGTCTGGCTAGTTGGCCTATAATTTCCCGTGTTTTGCCTTAGTCCTTTCTTAAACAAGGGACTTACATTAGTGAGTTTCCAGTCCTCTGGGATCCTTCCTGACTCCAGTGTACCTGAAGGATCACTACAATAGCCTCCACTATCTCTTTCAGAACTCCTATGGTGTAGCCCAGCTGGTCCAGGTGATTTATCCACTTTCAGACCTTTTCAGTTTTTCTATCACCTTCTCCTTGGTGATGGCCACTGTACTCCTCTCTGGCCCATGTCTCCCTCGAATTTTTGGTACACAGAGGAACCTCAATTATCCAAATATTGGATTATCAGGAGGGGATCGCAAGATCCCAAGAGAAACATTGCGTTGAGCTGTTTCAACCCTGATCGCGTCTTTTGTTTACAGGTACAATGATTAAAAATGAACTCAGCTCGCTGAAATGCTGCTGAGAACAGTCCTGGACAGTCCAGGCACCTTCTTGAAATGACTGACCACCCGCCCTCGCTCTCTGTCCCCACACTTCCCCTGGAGTTCTACATAGGGGTGAACCCTAAACCTCCCTTTCCCCAGATCATGTCTCCAATATTGTCCTGTACAGGGTAGAGGTGGAACCTGTCAAAGAGGTGTGTGCGCTATTTGAATTTGACCCCACAAAGGTAGCAGCAGTCTTACTGTTGATGTACAGTCCAGCTGCCCCGGCTGGAGGAGGGGCAGCAGCAAGTGTGGGGGCGGGGATTAGATGGTGGGTAGGGATGGATGGTGGTGCAGGGTTCAGGGCAGGCAAGGGATGATGTTGGATGGGGTTGAGTGCGGGCAGGTGAGTGGGAGTGGATGGGGTTGGTGGCGGATGGATGGGGGGGGGTAGTGGTGGGACAGGGAGGGAGGTCGGGGCTCGCGTGCAGTGTTGTTTTTGCCTAGTCCCCTGAACTGGGAGCAGACTTCACAGAAAACTCTGAGCCCCACAGGAAATCAATTATCCAACCGAAATCTTGTTTGGTTAATCAAGGTTCCTCTGTATTACTTTTTCTTCCACCTTGAAGACTGACACAAAGTACTTATTCAGTTCCTCAGCGATTTCTTTGTTTCCATTACTATTTCTCCAGCATCATTTTCCAAATGACCCAAATGTCCACTTTTGCCTCTCTTGAACCTTTTATATATCTAAAGAAGCTCTTGCAATCTTTCCTAATATTACTGGTTTGCTTACCCTCCTATTTAATCTCTCTCATTTCTTTCTTCATTGTCCTCTGTTGGACTTTGTAGGCTTTCCAATCCTCTGGCTTCCCACTGCCCATCACCACAGTATATCCTTTCACTTTTGCTTTTATGCTGTCCCTGACGTCCCTGGTTTGCCATGGTTGCCTCATTCTCCTTTTAGTATGTTTCTTTTTCCTCCGAATGAATTTTTGTTGGGTCACTAGAATTACACCCAGAAACTTCAGCCATTGCTGTTTCACTATCTTTCCTGCTGGGCTCCTCTCCCAGTCGAATTCTGGTCAGCTGCTCACTCATGCCTGTGTAGTTGCCTTTATTCAACCGTAATACCATTACATCTGATTCCACCTTCTCCCTCTTAGAATTTACTCTGCAATTTATCATGTTACAGTCACTGCCTCCTAAGAGAGCTTAAGTTATCAAATCTGGCAGAAGTGGGTAAGACTGTACACAAAATAAAATAAATGAGCTTGTAGCGCACGTCACAATTGGCAGGTATGATGTGGTGGGTGTCAGAGACATGGCTGCACTGGGATCAGGACTGGAAGTGAAATATCCAAAGATAAGCATCCCAAAAGGATTGGCAGGTGGACAGAGGGGGTGGGTTGCCTTGTTAGTAAGAAAAAAAGAAATTAAATATGGCTCCGTGGTTAGCACTGCTGCCTCACAGCACCAGGGTCCCAGGTTCAATTCCAGCCTCGGGACTGTCTGTGTGGAGTTTGCACATTCTCCCCGTGTCTGCGTGGGTTTCCTCCGGGTGCTCCAGTTTCCTCCCACAGTCTCAAAGATGTGCAGGTTAGGTGAATTGGCCATGCTAAATTTCCCATCGTGTGCATTAGTCAGAGGGAAATGGGTTTGGGTGGGTTACTCTTTGGAGGGTCAGTGTGGACTGGTTGGGCCGAAGGCCCTGTTTCCACACTGTAGGGAATCTAATCTACTCTTAAAAAAAAATCAATAGCAACAAACAAAGTAGAGTCAGATGATATACAGATGATGCAGATGCTGATCATCTGCAGTTCTGATCAAGGGCTTTTGCCCGAAATATCAGTTTTCCTTCATCTCAGATGCTGTCTGACCTGCAATGCTTTTACAGCGCCACTCTAATCTTGAACCTTATCAAGTCTGCCTCATTGCGCAACTCTAAATCCAGAATTTCCTGTTCCCTAGTGGGGTCCACCTCAAGCTGCTCCAAAAAAGCCATCTTGTAGACATTCCATAAATTCCTTGTTTTGCGATCCACTACCAATCTGATTTTCCTAGTCCACCTGCATATTAAAATTCCCCATGATCCCTGTAACCTTGCCTTTCTTACATGCCTTTTCTATCTCTTGGTGCATCTTATGCCCCAAATCCTGACTACTGTTTGGAGGCCTGTAGATAACTCCCATTTTTTTTTTAACCTTTGTTGGTACTCAATTCTAGCCACACAGATTCTACATCATCTGACCCTACTTTGTTTGTTGCTATTTATTTAATTTCTTTTTTTTTTATATGTGCGCATTCAGATGCAACACCTTCTGTCCTGTACCTCTTCTCTCTTCTCGTTTTTATTCGTTTATTCAATATGTTAGATGGCCTTTAGTAGAGTGATGTGCTCTTCCTCATGGATGTGGAACATGTGGGTTTCCATGTTACTGATGATTATGTCTGCAGTAAGTGTGTTTGGTTGCGAATCCTATTGGATTGGTTGAATGGCAGTTAGGGGCAATGAGGAATTTACAGAAGCTGAGGGGTGTGACAGATGGAAATTCTCGCAAGAGAGAAAAACTCCAGATACAGATACAGATACAGTCAGAGACATTGGTTACCTCCAGGAAAGGTAGGAGAGATTGACATTTCGTGCAGGATTATCCTGTGGCTATCTCCATTCCCAACAAGTATGCTGTTTTAGAAAATGTAGGGGGTGATGGACTCTCCGAATGTAGCATTGACAGCCAGGTTGCTGGTACCGAGACTGGCTCCAATGTAACAGGTACGTCAGATTCTAAGCAGTCAATTGTGATGGATTCTATAGTCAGAGGCACAGATAAACATTTCTGTGGCAGACAGTGAGAAATCAGAATGGTGTGTTGCCTTCTTGGTGTCATGATCAGAGGGAAATCAGGAGGGCAAAAAGGGGACATGAGATAGCTTTGGCAAATAGAATTAAGGAGAATCCAAAGGGTTTTTACAAATATATTAAGGAAAAAAGGGTAACTAGGGAGAGAATAGGGGCCCCTCAAAGATCAGCAATGCGGCCTTTGTGTGGAGTCACAGAAAATGGGGGAGATACTAAATGAATATTTTGCATCAGTATTTACTGTGGAAGATATAGATTGTAGGGAAATAGATGGTGACATCTTGCAAAATGTCCAGATTACAGAGGAGGAAGTGCTGGATGTCTTGAAACGGTTAAAGGTGGATAACTCCCCAGGACCTGATCAGGTGTACCTGAGAACTCTGTGGGAAGCTAGTGAAGTGATTGCTGGGCCTCTTGCTGAGATATTTGTATCA
>NC_057718.1:71199364-71225502 GCF_004010195.1 Chiloscyllium plagiosum | reverse complement strand
GAAATACAGGGAGAACTAGCCATTTGGATACAGAACTGGCTCAAAGATAGAAGACAGAGGGTGGTGGTGGTGGAGGGTTGTTTTTCAGACTGGAGGCCTGTGACCAGTGGTGTGCCACAAGGATCGATGCTGGGTCCTCTACGTTTTGTCATTTACATAAATGATTTGGATGCGAGCATAAGAAGTACAGTTAGTAAGTTTGCAGATGACACCGAAATTGGAGGTGTAGTGGACAGCGAAGCGAGTTACCTCAGATTACAACAGGATTTGGACGAGATGGGCCAATGGCAGAAGTTGCAGATGGAGTTTAATTCCGTTAAATGCGACGTGCTGCATTTTGAGAAAGCAAATCTTAGCAGGACTTATACACTTAATGGTAAGGTCCTAGGGAGTGTTGCTGACCAAAGAGACCTTGGAGTGCAGGTTCATAGCTCCTTCAAAGTGGAGTCGCAGACAGGCGTTTGGTATGCTTTCCTTTATTGGTCAGAGTATTGAGTACAAGAGTTGGGAGGTCATGTTGTGGCTGTACAGGACATTGGTTAGGCCACTGTTGGAATACTGTATGCAGTTCTAGTCTCCTTCCTATCGGAAAGATGTTGTGAAACTTGAAAGGGTTCAGAAGAGATTTACAAGGATGTTGCCAGGGTTGGAGGATTTGAGCTATATGGAGAGGCTGAACAGGCTGGGGCTGTTTTCCCTGGAGCGTCGGAAGCTGAGGGGTGACCTTATAGAGGTTTATAAAATTATGAGGGGCATGGATAGGATGAATAGACAAAGTCTTTTCCCTGGGATCGGGGAGTCCAGAAGTAGAGAGCATAGGTTTAGGGTGAGAGGGAAAGATATAAAAGAGACCTGAGGGGCAACGTTTTCACACTGGGTAGTACGTGTATGGAATGAGCTGCCAGAGGATGTGGTGGAGGTTTGCAATTGCAACATTTAAGAGGCATTTGGATGGGTATATGAATAGGAAGGGTTTGGAGGGATATGGGCCGGGTGCTGGCAGGTGGGACTAGATTGGGTTGGGATATCTGATCGGCATGGACAGGTTGGACCGAAGGGTCTGTTTCCATGCTGTACATCTCTATGGCTATGTCCCTGAGAGGATGCACAATATTCTCAAAAGGGAGAGGAAGCACAGGAGGTCATTGTGCACGTTGAAACAAATAAGATAGGAAGGGAAAAGGACAAGGTTTGACTCTATGGCTATGAGAAGATGTAGGAAATTAGGCAAGAATTTCAAAAGGAGATCCTCGAGCATTGTAAAATCTGGATTATTCCAGGTGCCACGAGGTTGAAGTTAGGGTTAGGAATAGGAAGACAGCAGATGAATGCATGGCTGAGGAGCTAGTGCAGGGGAGAATGATTCCCATTTTTGGATCGTTGGAATCTCTTCTAGGGTAGCAGTGACCTGTAAAAGAAGCACAGATGGCACCTGAATTGGAAGGGGTGTAATATATACTAGTGGGGAGATGTGCTAGAGCTGCTAGGGAGAATTTAACCCCTTACCCGGCAAAGATGAGTTAACTCGTCTTCACCCAAATTGTCTTTTTCAGAGTGCGACAAGTAAACTCGTCCAAAACATATAATTTCAAAAGCAACCACAGACTATTTTATACGTCAATTCTCGGCATTTCTGGGCCCTTCTCAGCGAGAAACAAGTATACTCAGTGACTCATATGTCGGTAGCTGTGTCTCTTCCGCCACAGGCATTGCAAGAAGCGTTGACGCACCGCTTTTGGGCACACACTGTCATTCGTTTTTTTTCTGGTTTTCTTTTACAAATTATACCCAGATGTTGAGATCAGAAGATGACAATGAGTATGTACCTTCTGTTAGAAGCTTGGATACATCAGATGAGAGTGCAAGCTCCTCTAATAAGTTATTTCCATAATCAGCATTAAAAATACTATAAAAAAAAAGCAAGAAAAAAACTTGTCTGAAAATGAAACGTTTTCTCCAAAAAAAAGTCACCAGGGAAGGGGTTAAGCTCGTGTAAGGTTGGGGAGTTGGTGGAATCCAGAGAGATAAGGAGGAAAGAGATCAGTCTGAGACTGGTACAGTTGGGAAAAGGAGCAAGTCAAACAGTCAGGGCAGGCAGGAACATGGCAGAGAATGAGGTAGGACTTGTAAATCAAACTAAGTTTATTTCAGTGTAAGAGGCCTTCTAGGTAAGGCAAATGAACGCAGGGCATGGTTGGGAACATGGGACTTGGATATCATAGCAGCTTCAGAGACTTGGTTCAGGGACAGTTAGGACTAACAGCTTAGTGTTCCAGGGTATAGTTTCATTGAATGGATAGATCACAGTGGGGGAGGGGGGTGAAAATGGAGGGGTAGTGGTGTTTTTATTCTGCGATAATATTACAGCGGTATTTTGAAGATATTCCTGGGAAATGACCAGGGGTGTTATTTATGTGAAACTGAGAAATAAGAAAGGGATGGTCAACTCATTGGGATTGTACTATAGACTCAGCAATAGTTAGCAAGAAATTGAGAAACAAATTTGTAAGATCTCAGTTATCAGTAAGAATAACAGGGTAGTTATGATAGGGGATTTTGACTTTCCAAACATAGTAGGACGGCCATAGTGTTATGAGTTTCAATGGAGAGGAATTTAAGTGTGTACAAGAAAGTTTTCTGATTCAGTATGTGGATGTACCTCCTGGAGAAGGTGCCAAGAATTGATCTACTCTTGGGAAATAAGGCAGGGCAGGTGACTGAGGTGCCAATAGATGAATAGTCTCTGGCCAGTGATCATAACTGTATTAATTTTAAAGTAGTGACAGTAAAGGATAGATTGGATCCAGACGTTCAAGTTCTACATTGGAGGAAAGCCAATTTTGAAAGAATTAGGCAAGAACTTTCAAAATTTGATTGGGAGTAGATTTTCACAGGTCAAGGTGAGAATGTGTACAGGGTATGAGCAGGTAGGGAAAGAGTTAAGTTCTGAATTTTGTGAAACAAGAGGTTCAGCTGAGCACAACTCAGATCAGATAAGAACTTACAGTTAATAATGGGGTGTTGGAGGTAATGGATTAACAAGGTGGAAAAACAGTCATTTTGTAGAGCCATTTAACAATATTGGAAACATTCTGTTTGTAAGGTCAGTTGACAAGGTTAAGAGCATTAATTGTATAACAGTAGAAGGCTTAATCTCACTACTCTACTATTGACACTGGCTGATTATAACGGTCACCCAATTAATATGTATGTTGTCTTATGTGGATGCTCCTCCCTGTAAAATGACTATACAGTTCATTAAGAAACTTGTTCGAGAGAAGACCAAGAACTCATGTCTCTGTGCACACGGTGGATCATTCTCTCTCCCTCCAGGGCCCGGAATAAAGATTGAGGTAAAGCCGTACTGTGTCTCTGTGCGTTTTGCTTTGACTGAAGGGTGGGGGGGGTTGGGTGATAAACAGGATGTCAAAGGGATGGCTAGAAAATGGGAAGCCTTCAAAAATGAGGTAATGAGAGTCCAGAAACAGTATGTACCTGTAAGGGTGAAAGATGAAATACTGGGTGAGTAGAGAAATTGAGGTTTTGGTCAAGAAAAAGAAGAAAGTGTGTGTCATAGACAGCAGAGATTGAGCGAATCCTTAGAGTTTAAAGGCAATGGGAATACACTTGGGGAAATCAGGAGGACAAAAAGGAGACATGAGGTCGCTTTGAAAAATAGGGCCAAGGAGAATCCAAAGGGGTTCTACAAAGACATTTAGGACAAAAGAACAACTAGGGAGAGAATACGGCCTCTTTAAAATCAGCAAGGCTGCCTATGTATGGAACCGCAGGAGATGGGGGAGCTCCTAAACAAGTATTTTGCATCCGTGTTTACTATGGCGAAGGACGTGGAGATTACAGAACTTGGGGAAATAAATAGTGACATGTTGAAAGATGTCCATTTTGCAGAGGAGGTGGTACTGGACATTTTAAAATGGATAAAGGTGGATAAATCCCTGAGACCCAATCAGGTGTACAGCGAAACTCTATAGTAAGCTTGGGAAGTGATTGTTCGGCCCCTTGCTGAGATATTTGTACCATTGATAGCCACAGGTGAGGTATCAGAAGACTGAAGGTTGGCTAACATAGTGCTAATATTGAAGAAAGGTGGTAAGGAAAAGCCAGGGAACTATAGACCAGTGAGTCTGACGTTGGTGGTGGGCAAGTCCTTGATTAAGTTTATTGAAGAAGTAACAAAGAGGATTGATGAGGGCAGAGCGGTGGATGTGGTCTATATGGACTTCAGTAAGGCATTAGACAAGGTTCCTCATGGGAGACTGATTAACAAGGTTAGATGACATAGAATACAGGGAGAATTAGCCACTTGAATAAGGTAGCAAAGGTAAAAAACAACAAAGGTGGTAGTGGACGTTTGCTCTTCAGACTGACCAGCGGTGTGCCACAAGGATCAGTGCTGGGTCCACTATTTTTCGTCATTTATACAAATGATTTGGATGTGAGCATAAGAGGTATAGTTAGTAAGTTTGCAGCTGACACCAAAATTGAAGGTGTAGTGGATTGCAAAGAAGGTTACCTTATTACAACGGGATCTTGATCAGATGGGCCAATGGGCTGAGAAGTGGCAGATGGAGTTTAATTTAGATGTGCTGCATTTTGGAAAGGTAAGTCAGGGCATAACGTATACATTTAATGGTGAGGTCCTGGGGAGTATTACTGAACAAAGACACCTTGGAATCCAGGTTCATAGTTCCTTGAAAGTAGAGTCGCAGGTAGATAGAATAGTGATGATGGCATTTGGTGTGCTTTCCTTTATTAGAGGTGGGAATGTTCTTTGCTCAAGTTGCCTTGGAACATGTTGAACAGAACTTGTTGCAGTATTGAGATTGGCGCCATTCTCTTCCTTTTCCTTGCTGGAGAGAATGCTTGTTTGTTGAACTGGTCCAAGATTTTGGCTTGTGTTTCAAAATGATGGACAAACCTAATGGTGAAATGTCCCATGTCTTCACAATATGTTCTCCACTTTGTGCGATGATTTTACGTTGTTCTCTGACTTTTAACTTTCTCTCAGGTTTACTCATACTTGCAGGTTTTGCATGTCTTTTCACAGGCTCCTCATGATGGCTTACCTCATGCTCCATAAATTCACGTCCCTGTGTTCAACTCCATTGAGTGATCAGCATGATTACATGACCAGCTTAGGTAGTTTTCAAAATTTCCACTCCAAGTTTGACTGTTAACTCATGCATACAGGATACATGACCATCAGATTGCAGCATTTATTTTAATTGTATATAATGGGAGAGTGCCAAGACACAGGCTAGGCAAGCAACTCCAATGGTCATCAGTTACAGCAGCATTTTTAAGCACTCACATAAACAAGTTCCATATGACCATGTGTGATAGTTCTTCCTTAGTGTGATTAAAGTGGCTTGCATCATAATGCAGAATTTACCACCTTTAACTGACTCCTCAGTATTGTTATTCCCTTCTGGTCAATAAGAGGAACAATGTTATCCAACTAACATTCTTTGGGTAACATTGTTTTGTGGGGACTATCATTCCATTGGCACCTTTGTTATATTTCGATGTTTGGTGTCACCCTCATTGTGGTTACACTTTAAGCTAGGAATGCTGGATATTCCAATATGTGTTACAGCTGACAGCTTGTTTGATATTAGTTGCTGAATTAAACTTTAATTCTAAGTTGACTAAATATAATGGCTCAGCAAGTCTAGCGATTTATCATCATCCTTTTTCTGTATTTCCATACAGTGCAGGGTAGTTGTGCAGAATTTTGGGCTATTATAGGCATTGTTCTATGGGGCTTATCTGAATGCAGTAATGATTGACTCCTTTGACATAAGTGACATTTCATGTTAATCTAAATTTGACTTATTCTGATTATGATTCATTGTCCCTTGGATTTTGGAATACTTGGGAAAGTTTCAAAGTTTGATACTTGATAGTGGATTAATATGTATAACTATGATGTCGTTATTGTGGATTAAAATGTAAAACTATGATATCTTCATTAGAGAGATTTGGTTGAGAGAGGGTCTGGCAGCTTAACATTCCAATATTTAGATATTTCAGGCGAGATAGAAAGGGACATAAAACAGGTGGGGGAGTTGTCTTGCTGCTAAGAGAGAATATCAGTTGTATTGGGAGGACACCTTGGATGGCTCATCTATCGTGGCCAGGTGGGTAGATCTCAGGAGTAGGAAGGATGTAGTTACCTTGGGATTGCACTTCAGTTCTTCCAGAGCCAGTAGGTGAGAGATGAATGAATATGCTTATGGAAAAATATGAAAACAACAAAATTGTTGTGGGTGATTTGAACTCCCTCTATGTTGACTGGGATTCGCTTTGCGCCAGCGGTTTGAGTGGAGGAATTGGTTAGGTGCATACAAGACTGGTTTTTTTGAAACAATATGTAAATATTCCAACTAGGCAAGGGACCATACTAGACCTAGTATTGGGAAATGAGTCCGGCTAGGTGACCAAAGTTCATTTCAGGCTCAGTGACCATAAGTTTGTAAGTTGTAAGTTCTGGTAAGGATAAAGTGTAGTCCTTGGGTGAAAGTACTAAATTTGGGGAAGGCTAGCAATCACAGTATTAGGCAGGAACAGGGGAATGTAGTTTAGGGGTGGCTGTTTGAGTATGAATCCACATCTGTCATGTGGGAAACTTTTAATGTCTTTTTTGATTAGAGTTCAACACCAGCAAGTTTCTCTGAAAATGAAAGATAAGGATGGCAAGATTCAGGAACCTTGGATGACAAGTGAAATTGAGGGCTAAGTCTCAAAGAAAATACAACCATATGCAGTGTTCAGGAAAGTGAAGACAGAGAGCCATCAAAGAATAGAAAGATGGCAGAAAAGTACTCCAGGAATGAATTAGGAGGGCTAAAAGGTGCTGTGAAATGTATTTGGCAAACAGGATTCAGAAAAATACCAAGGCATTTTGTGTTTTATAAGGAGCAAGGGTATAGGTAGGGAAAGCAACTTGTGTGGAGCTGGAGGAAGTGCTGGATTCCTTAATGAATACATGTCATTGGTATTCACAAAGGAGAAGGGGTCAGTGGGTGGTGAGTCTTGGGAGGGATATGTTAATATTCTGGAGCATATTAAAATCAAAAAGGAGGGACTATAGGGTGTTTTAAAAAGCAGCAAGGTCAATAAGCCCCCAAGATTTGATGGGATCTGTCCCAAAATGCTGATTGAGACAGGTTAGAAAATTGCTGGGGCTTTGTATGAAATCTTTGCATCCTCTTTAGTCATGAGAAGTGCCAGAGGGCTGGAAAGTAATCAATGTGAGAAGGGTAACAGGGATAATTCAGGACATTGCAGGCCGGTGAGCCCTGTGTCAGTTGTAAGGAAATCATTCGCGAAGCTTCTTATAGGTAGGATTTACTCACATTTAGAAACATGGACTTATTAGCTATTGGCAGCCTGGCTTTTGTGGGGAAGATTGTCTCTCAAACTTGATTTGAGTTTTTTGAGAAAGTGTCAAAGTGCAGGGCAGTAGGTGTTCATATGGACTTTAGCAAAGTCTTTGATAGCTTCTTCGTGGCAGACAAAAGGTGAAGTTGCTTGGTATCCGCAGTGAGCTAGTAAGATGGATGCAGAACTGGCTTAGTCATGGAAGAAGAGTAGTAGTGCAAAGATGTTTTTCAGATTGGAAATCTGTGACCAGTTGTGTTCTGTCGGGAGCAGTGCTGGGATCCCTGTTGTTTATAATATGTATAAATGATTTGTAGGAGCATATTTGTGGCTTGATTAATAAGTTTGTGGATGATACACAAGACTGGGAGAGCTGCATTTAGTGAGGAGGATTGCAAGATAATACGCCAAGGTATAGATAACTTGGTGACTCGGATGGAGAAAAGCCAGATGGAGTTTCAACTGGACAAATAGAGTCATAGAGATGTACAGCATGGAAACAGACCCTTCGGTCCATGCCGACTAGATATCCCAACTCAATTTAGTCCCACCTGCCAGCACCCGGTCCATATCCCTCCAAACCCTTCCTATTCATATACCCATCCAAATGCCTCTTAAATGTTGCAATTGTACCAGCCTACACCACTTCCTCTGGCAGCTCATTCCATACCCGTACCACCCTCTGCGTGAAAACGTTGTTCCTTAGGTCTCTTTTATATCTTTCCCCTCTCGCCCTAAACCTATGCCCTCTAGTTCTGGACTCCCCGACCCCTAGGAAAAGACTTTTGTCTATTTATCCTATTCATGCCCCTCATAATTTTGTAAACATCTACAAGGTCACCCCTCAGCTTCCGGCGCTCCAGGGAAAACAGCCCCAGCCTGTTCAGCCTCTCCCCATAGCTTTGTAAGATCTAATGCAGGAGTGAAGTATACAGTAAATGGCAGAACCCTTAGAAGTGTTAACATCCAGAGATATCTATGTCCTCAGTTCTCTGAAAGTGTATAAGGTGGTCAAGAAGACCAATGGCATGCTTGCCTTAATTTTTAAGGGCATAGAGTATAAAAATTGGTAGCATGGCAACCAGCTATATTCAGCTTTATTGAGGTTACGTTTGTGGAAAACTGTGTGCTCTTCAGGTCGCTATGCTACCAGAGGATGGGGAAGATTTGGAGAGGATACAGAAGTGGTTAGAGAAAACTGGTCAATGGTTTACCAGTTTGGAGCATGTTAGCTATGAGGAGAGATTGGACAAACTTGATTTATTGAAAGTATTCAAACAAGAAATTAGGAGTGCTAAAAGGGGCCATGAAATAACTTTGAATTAAGGAAAACCGCAAGGCGTTTTATGCATAAGGAGCAAGAACATAGCTAGGGAAAGGATAGATCCATTCAAGGTCAAAGGAGAGGATTTATGCATGGAGCTGGAGGAAGTAACTGAGGCCTTTAATGAATACTTAGCATCAGTATTCACAAAGGAGAAGGACATGGTGGATGCTGAGTCTCGGAAATGTTGAAGGATTAGGGCCACCTGATTTGGACACGGTAGGGACTGCAGATGCTAGTCCTGATGAAGGGTTTTGGCTTGAAACATTGACTTTGTTGCTCCTCTGATGCTGGCTGATCTGATATGCTTTTCCAACTCCATATCTATTGATCCACCTGATAGAAGATTACAAAATTATGAGCAGCATAGATAGAATTGATAGTCAGGGTCTTTTTTCCCATTACTTGGGGACATATGTTTAAGGTAAATGGGGGTAAATTTAAAGGAGACGTGAGAGGCAAGTTTTATTTTGCACAGATGGTGGTAAGTGCCTGGAATGAGCTGCCGGAGGAGGTTGTGGAGGCAGATTCAATAGCAGCGTTTAAGATGCATCTTGAGAGATAAATGAACAGGCAGGGAATGGTGTGCAGTTTTGATGGGCTGAAGGGTCCTGTTTCTGTGCTATACTGTTCTTTGTTCTTTGATACCCAACTTACATGAGTGGCAAACAGTCAGGGTGATAACAATGAAGTTTGATAAGACCTAAACAAGCTGGTAGAATGGAGAGCCAAGTGGCAGACAAAATTTATTCCAGATAAGTGAGAGGTGATTAATTAAGTTAAGGAATATAGAAAGGCAATACTGAGCAAGGAAGGAGGTTAAGGATATGGGATTTGTGAAAGGATGGAATTAAATTCCATGTTGCATGGATAAGGGTTCTAAGTGTGTGAGTTCAGGGTTTCCTAAGAGGGATCTCGGCATTTGGGGTCATAAGCTCTTCCACCTCTGAAAAATAGTGACAAACTGTGGAAGCTAATAGAGTCAAGCAGCATGGAAACAGACCTCATGGTCCAACCAGTCTTTGCCGATGATAATCCCAAACTAGATTAGTCCCACCTGCCTATCTTGGCCCATATCCCTCTGAACATTTCTTATTTGTGTATTTATCTAAATGTCTTCTAAATGTTGTGATGGTGCTGAGATCTATCACTTCCTCTGGAAATTCATTCCGCACAAAATAGAAATGTCCCAATGTGTTTTTTTTTTAAAACCTTTCTCTTCCCATCTTAAAAATATGCCCCTAGTCTTGAAATCCTCTTCCCTATGGAAAAGACACGTGCCATTCATTTTATTTATAAGCCTTTATAAGGTCACCTGTTAACTTCCTATGCTCCAGTAAAAAAAAATGTCCAGCCTATCCAGCCTCTCCTGTAACTCAAGGCGGCATGGTGGCACCGTGGTTAGCACTGCTGTCTCACAGCGCCAGAGACCCGGGTTCAATTCCCGCCTCGGCAACTGTCTGTGTGGAGTTTGCACAATTTCCCTGTGTCTGGGTGGGTTTCCTCCGACAATCCAAAGATGTGCAGGTCAGGTGAATTGGCCATGCTAAATTGCCCACAGTGTTACATGTGTTAGTCAGGGGTAAATATAGGGTAGGGGAATGGGTTTGGGTGGGTTTCTCTTCGGAGGGGCAGTGTGGACTTGTTGTGTTGAAGGGCCTGTTTCCACACTGTAGAATCTAATCTAATCTCAATCTCTCCATTCCTGGCAACGTCCTGGTAAATCCCTTCTGATCCCTCTCCAGATTAATATCAGTCTTAATATCAGGATTTAGAGGTGCCGGTGTTGGACTGGGGTGGGCAAAATTAAAAATCTCACAACACCAGGTTATAGTCCAACAGGTTTATTTGGAAGCACTAGCCTTCAAAACGCTGCTTCTTCGGTGATTGTGGAGCAGAATCATGAGACACAGAATTTATAGCAACAGGATTGCAGTCTCATGGAATGTAATATTAAACAAATTTAGCTTCATCTTTCTGGTTCATTCAGATGTAAATCCCAGAACTTTTTTAAAGTTACATTCTCAAGATAGCTTTAACACCTCAGCTCAGATAATGCATTGAAGGTGTGAGGTTGAAGTCTCTGTGTCCTAGTGTGAGGTCAGACTGATTCTATTTCTAAAGTGGGATTTACAGAATCTTACATGGATTTATGCAGTTTTTGAGTAAAATAAAATGTAATTCTGCAAGTACAAATTCACTCCACAAACTTGTGTGTATGTATGTGTGAAAGTGTGATGGGGTATAAGTCTGTGAGAGGGTGTGTGTATGAGTGTGGGGGTATATAGAACAAAGAAAATTTACAGCCCAGGTACAGGCCCTTCGGCCCTCCAAGCCTGAGCCGATCCAAATGTACTGTGTAAACCTGTTATAGAGTCATAGAGATGTGCAGCATGGAAACAGACCCTTTGGTCCAACCCGTCCATGCTGACCAGATATCCTAACCCAATATAGTCCCACCTGCCAGCACCCGGCCCATATTCCTCCAAACCCTTCCTATTCATATAACCATCCAAATGCCTCTTAAATGTTGCAATTGTACCAGCCTCTACCACTTCCTCTGGCAGCTCAATCCATACACGCACCATCCTCTGCGTGGAAAAGTTGCCCCTTAGGTCTCTTTTATATCTTTCTCCTCTTGCCCTAAACCAATGCCCTCTAGTTCTGGACTCCCCGACCCCAGGTGTTTGCCTATTTATCCTATCTGTGCCCCTCATAATTTTGTAAACCTCAAAAGCATCTGTATCCTTCTGCTCCCCACCTACTCATGCATTTGTTCAGATGCATCTGAAATGAATCTGCAGTGCCTGCCTCTACCACCTCTGCTGGCAAAGCGTTCCAAATGCCCACCACCCTCTGTGTGGAGTACTTGCTGTGTGTATCCCCCTTAAACTTTCCATCTCTCACCTTGAAAGCATGACCTCTCATTATTGAATCCTTCACCCTGGGAAAAAGCTTGTCTCTATCCACCCTGTCTATACCCTTCATGATTTTGTAAACCTCAGTCAGGTTCCCCCCTCAATCTCCTTTTTTCTAATGAAAACAACCCTAACCTACTCAACCTTTCTTCATAGCTAGCACCTTCCATACCATGCAACATCCTTGTAAACCTTCTCTGCACCCTCTCCAAAGCGTCCACATCCTTTTGGTGTAATGTGGCGACCAGAACTGTACACAGTATTCTAAATGCAGCCGAACCAATGTCATGTACAATTTTAACATGACTTGTCAGCTCTTATACTCAATACCCTGTCCAATGAAGGCAAGCATACCATATGCCTTCTTGACCACTCTATCCACCTGTGCAGCAATCTTCAGGGTACAATGGACCTGCACTCCCAAATCTCTCTGCCCAATTTGTGAGTGTATGTGTGAGAGAGGGTCTGTGTGAGTATGTGGGTCTGTAGGAGTATGTGTGTGTGTACGTGCACGCGTGTGAGTGTATAGTGCAGTGTGGTCAGCTGTAATGTGACATGAACCCAAGGTCCCGGTTGAGGCCATCCACATGGGTACTGAACTTGGCTATCAGCCTCTGCTTGACCACTTTGCGTTGTTGTTTGTCTCGAAGTCCGCCTTACAGGATGGTCACTTGAAGGTCTGAGGTTGAATGTCCTGGACTGCTGAAGTATTCCCCAACTGGGAGTGAACACTCCTGTCTGGTGGTTGTTGTGTGGTGTCCAATCGTCCATGCCATAGCCTCTGCTTGGTCTCGCCAATGTACCATGCTTCAGGGCATCCTTGTCTAGAGGGTATGAGATAGACTACATTGGCCGAGTCACGTGAGTACCTGCTGCATACATGGTGGGTGGTGTACCTACATGTAATGGTGGTATCAGTGTCAACACTCTGGCACATCTTGCAGCACCTGCCTGGACAGGGTTGTATGGTGTTGCCCTGAAGCCTCGTGTTACGTGATCTGTACCTTTGAGAGACTGGAGGTTGGCACAGAGCATACTGAAAAAAGTTAAAATGTAACATTTTACTTTGAAACCAATAGTGTAGCTGAGTTGCCATGATACAAAAATAAATTCAAATTTGACCAATCAGTTTAAATTATGTCCCAAGATATCAAAATGCCAAATTTGATTGGATTTTGATATCTTGGGACATAATTTAAACTGATTGGTCAAATTTGAATTTAGTGTTTTGGCAACATTAAAGCTCATGAAATAATCCAATGTTTTGGGGTATCGAACCAGACATTTTCAACAGCTGGGGGAAAACAACCAAGGAAACCAACAAATATATACTGATAGCCGAGTAGCTGTCTGAAAGGTACCTGTTCATATGAAAGACCTGTGAAGCAGAATACTGAACAAAGATGATAGAGAAAAATCTACAGAAGAAGATACAAAGAAGGTTCGACAGCTGGCAGATTTCTAAATTTGAATTTTTTTACAAATCTTAAATCGGGATTTTTATTGGACCAGTATTGTCGAGTGGGAGGTAAAAGATAGGTTTAGAGAAAGGAGTTGTAAATAGTTGTTGGTTTTATTATTCTCTGTTGGATTTAAAGAATAAAATCGTTAATTTTTACTTTTAAATAGTGACCTTTGGGATAGTTCTTTGCCTCTCAATTTACCAGATTATGGAGCAAGGTGAGCCTCTCTGTGTGTCAGGTTTAAATTAGCAGAGGGGTTTACCCCATGTTGTTACATCAGGTAGTTTGCTGCGAACAATGATCTGTTTGACGTTTAGTGATTGTGTAATGTTAAAATATTAAATGGGAACTGTTGTTGAATTGCCTCCATTCAGAAATGCTACTGGCCAGAGGTATGTCACACCCGCATTGTCTTGAGGAATCACTGAGTCAGGAAATAGTCTGAATAGCAATTTCCATTAGCATTTGCATTATCACAGAGGATGAGCTAATCCTGTCATTATACCTGGGGTATCATGTGACTGTGAGTGACTGAGTTGTCTTGAGTGCCATGTGACTGGGGGAGTGGCCAGAGCTTCAGAGACATGGCCAACTGACCTGTATAAAGGGGATGTATTTTCTTTGTTCACTTTGACTCACTTTGACTCAACCTCGCACACATGCGAGGGGGTGTGGGCAGGTGGTCAAAGGGGAACACCTTGCTTGTTCATGCTTTAATAAACTTTAACTGTTTGCAGAAGTTGGTGTGTGCACATTGCATCTCTAGTGTGAAACCTTGGGACAAGAACCTAACAGTTGTTTAAAGGCAACAAGTGGAGGCCTGGGAAATGCTCATTGATAGTGTGTTGCAGGCTGTGAAGAATATGGCGTAGTTTTTCGGCTCCTGGGACGTACTGGACAATAAAGGATACCCTATCAGTTACAGCTTGTGTCGGCCTCCTGAGGTCAAATTTCTGCTGCTTTCCAAAGATACACAAAGCCAACATACCAGGGCGCCCTATTGAATCAGGCAATGGGACCCAATGTGGGAATGTCTCTAGTTATGTCAAAGGCATCTTGAAACCCATTGTACAGGGGACCCCCAGGGGACCCCCAGCAACACTACAGATTTCTGGCAGAAACTCAGCACCCACGGTCCTGATGAAGGGCTTATGCCCAAAACGTAGATTCTCCTGCTCCTAGGATGCTGCCTGTCCTGTTGTACTTTTCCAGCACCACATTCTTGACCCACATACCAGTCGAACCAGGAACATTCCTCGTCACAATGGATGTTTCAGCACTCTACACCAGCATCCCCGCAATGACAGCATCATGACAACAGCCTCAGTACTAACAACTGCCAATCTCCAAGCCCCGTTCTGCAGCTCATCTGCTTCATCCTCGACCAAAACCTCTCAACTTCAATGCATTATTAAACCTGAGATGACACCTATTGTTAAAAGCTATCTTGAGAATGTACCTTTCAACAGTTCTGGGATTTACATATGAAGGAACCAACACTAACACGACCATTCTAAAAGATGAAAGACTTAAGCTAAATTTGTTTAATAATACATTCCATGACGCGACAATCCTGTTGCTATATAAATTCTGTGTGTTATGATTCTGCTCCACAACCGCCTGACAAAAAAATCAGCACTTTGAAAGCTGGTGCTTCCAAATAAACCTGTTGGACTATTATCTGGTGTTGTGCGATTGTTAGCTTCATACATCAGGGAGACCAGAACTGGGCACAGAACAGAGAGCAGGTTGCTCAGTCTGGTAGCTGTAGTGGGTTAGCTACCAGACTCGTTCATGGGATTAATTATTCCAAACAGGAAGAGGTGGGTGGTGGGTCCTAAGCACCAATTATCATCAAAAGCTATTGTTAGTAGTTGCTTAAGTAGGTCTAAGATGTTTATGTACCAATTTGATTCCGGTAGAGGGCAGCAAAGGGCGGCACGGTGGCACAGTGGTTAGCACTGCTGCCTCACAGCGCCGGAGACCCGGGTTCAATTCCCGCCTCAGGCGACTGACTGACTGTGTGGAGTTTGCACGTTCTCCCCGTGTCTGTCTGGGTTTCCTCCGGGTACTCCGGTTTCCTCCCACAGTCCAGAAACTGTGCAGGTCAGGTGAATTGGCCATGCTAAATTGCCCGTAGTGTTGGGTAAGGGGTAAATGTAGGGACTTGTTGGGCCGAAGGGCCTGTTTCCACACTGTAATGTAATCTAATCTAATCTAAATCTAAATGTAATCTAAATCAAAGGATGAGCTGGTAAATGAAGTGGTGACTTCAAATTTGATTGTTATACAGATTTCTTACCCCAGGATAGAAACTCTGCAGGTGTTGGCATCTAAATTGAAAATAGGGAAGGGGAGAGTCACTAGGGCATCTCTGTGTAGAGGGAAGGTGGAGAGTCAATTTAAAGAGTCTTTGTCATCCACAGAATATGCAGCACTTCGCTGGAACCCACAGCAGTATGTGAAATGATAACCTTGTAGCAAAGTGTTTTTAGGGGAAAAAATGATTCATGCATATAGATAAACGTGATATCAACTTTAATGTGCTGGATGTCAGACTTAGTGTTATGCTTTGCTGGCATCTGGAATCATGGTATCTTTTGAACATTAAACTTGGGTCACATTGAAAAATAGTTTGGATAGCATCTTTATGGATCTTTAGAACATACTTAAGAGATGTTGAGTTATAAGGTCAAACAAACAAAACAAATTGCTGGATAAACTTAGCAGTCTGGCAGTATCTGTGGAGAGAAGTTGGAGTTAACATTTAGTGTCAAGTGACCCTTTCTTAGAACTAGAGAACTTGACCTGAAACATTCTCTCTGCAGATGCTGCCAGACCTGCTGAGCTTTATTGGATTGGCAAGTTTTGTCTCCAAATGGGGTCACGAATTGTATTGTGAATATGGAATTTTAATAATTGGTAAACAAAATGCTCTCAGGTTGGAATTACATTCCTTTCAATAGACCACAATGTGGTAAAACCAGTTAGCCATGTGGAATCTGTTGATTTGTGATATATCATTATGTGCTCTGACAAGATTATACTGAACATTACTTCAAATCTATCACTGCAGATATTTTGTTGCTGTTTTTTTTTGCTTTGACATTTCCTGGTTTGTTCTTTGCAGGATTGCACCAATGCGATTATATGCGCTCTCAAAGAGGCACTTTGTCCTTGTGTTTATCGTATTCTTCATCTGTTTTGGGCTGATAGTTTTTATTGGCATAGCTGGTAAGTACAGAAGTACAAAACTTGAACTTTTCTCAACAATTGGTGTCTTCTCTAGTAAATCAAGGTGTTGCAAAGGAATTTTGCATTCTCTGATCTGATAATTTTCTGGACTTAATGATTTTGTGTGTGTGTGTTTTTTGAAATTTGATTTTTGAATAAGTGTGGCATTGGCCTTTCTTTGATCACTTTGAATTGCCCTGAGAGAATTGAATGAGAGAGACAAAAGTTAGAGATAGCATGATGACCTGAAGAGCATTCATGACTCACTTAGACTGTGAACAACTTGGCAGCCTTTGTTTCAATTTTGTCAGGTGCCAGTTTGTAAGTTCCAGACCATTGTCCATAGAGCAAGATTCTATTTGTTGATATCTTGTGTGCATTTTAAGTTCAATCAAGAAAATATTTCTTTTAGAACTCTATCCAAAAGCAAGTTTGCATTTTAGCGATGTATAACATGGAAACTAACCGTTCAGTCCAACTCATCCATGCTAACCAGATATCCTAAATTAATCTAGTCCTGTTTGCCAGCATTTGGCCCATATCCCTCTAAACTCAACCTATTCACATTCCCAACCAGATGCTTGTTACAAGTTATAATTTAACAGCCTCTTCTGTGAACCAAGGTTTGATATGGCACAAAAACAGATAATACTGAAATACTGACAGGTCTGGCATCTGGAGAGGAAACAGTAAACATTTGCTGTTAACTTGACCAAAGCTTAGATTTTAGAACGTAGAAAAATACAGCGCAGTACAGGCCCTTTGGCCCTCGATGTTGCGCCGATCCAAGCCCACCTAACCTACACTAGCCCACTATCCTCCATATGCCTATCCAATGCCCGTTTAAATGCCCATAAAGAGGGAGAGTCCACCACTGCTACTGGCAGGGCATTCCATGAACTCACGATTACTTAGTGTGAAAACAGGCCCTTCGGCCCAACAAGTCCACACCGACCCTCCGAAGCGCAACCCACCCAGACCCATTCCCTTACATTTACCCCTGCCCCTAACATTACGGGCAATTTAGAATGGCCAATTCACCTAACCTACACGTTTTTGGACTGTGGGAGGAAACCGGAGCACCCAGAGGAAACCCACGCAGACACGGGGAGAATGTGCAAACTCCATACAGACAGTCGCCTGAGGCGGGAATTGAACCCGGGTCTCTGGCGCTGTGAGGCAGCAGTGCTAACCACTGTGCCACCGTGCTGCCCACCAAGATCCCAACAACTAATGTGTACTTTTTTTTTGGAGTTAGCAGCTGCAAGCCACACAGCAGCTGCCTTAATAGCAAGTCAGCCAAATCATTTTGCTATAGAGAAAAACTGAGAACTTGATTTTCTTGTGGAAAATGAGTTACATACTGCCAATCTAATTACATATCCATTGTTCCTATTCTATGTTTCTTATTTTCGAAACAATTCATAATATTCAAACCAGCAGGCTAACTCCAATTTTATGTGCTGTTATTTTTGTTAACTCTCTCTTCGGCGGAGACTTGCTGAATACCTTTTGTAATAATATCCAAAGACGCACAAGTTTGAAAAGCCTCTCAAAATTGATCAAAATTAATTTAGATTGGACTAATTCTTTGCAAATCCATGCCATATTTCTCTGTTGAGCTCAGATTTGTCGAAATGCTCAGTCCCAACAAACAGACTCCAATAGCGTCCACACAACTGAGATAATACCAATAGGCTTATTATTTCCTCGTTTAATTCCTGTATTGTTAAAGTACACCTTTAACTCATTCATTCTATGTTTTGCCTTTCCTTTTCATTGCAATGTGAGTTCTAACCTACTCCAATTGGGTCCATAATCTATATCATGAAAGAAGTGATTTGCTTTTGAATAATTAATTTTTAACAGTCTAGATGTCGATAATCTTGCTCTTAGGTGTTTTCCTTGTGTCATTTTTTGGAACAAGATATCTGTCTCTCTTGAGTCATACAGCATAGAAATAGGCCCTTCACCACACCATGGGCAAAAGATTCTTATGATATACCCTATATATGCCTCTCATGATTTTGTATACCTCAATTATGTGTCCCATCAGCCTCCTCTGCAGTAGAGAAAATAAACCCAGTCTATCTGATCTTTCCTCCGAACTAAGATTTTCCATCCCAAGTCACATTATGGCAAATCTCCTCTGTACCCTCTCCAGTTCAGTTGCATCCTTCTGATAATGTGGCAACCAGAACTGCACACAGTATTCCATCTGTGGAATAAGCAATGTTCTATAATTTTCACCAAGACTTCCCGGATCCTATATTCTACAGCTTGATCATTGAAGGTCATATGTTGTTGTCTTCACCCTATCTACCTGTGCCAATGCTTCCCTTTGTTCTTCAGTACTTCCGAGGAACTTACCATTTATTGTGTAAATCCTTCCCCTATTAGACCTCATAAAATGCGTCATATCACACTTATCAGGAGTGAATTCCATCTGCTATTGCTCTATACAATTTGCCTTATGATCAATATCAGACTGTAATCATCCTCCTCACTATCCATAACATCACCACCAATGTATACCTTTGACATTCATTCCAAGTCACAAATCTATATAATGAACAGCAAAGGTCCGATCCCTGTAGTACATGTTCATCGCAATCACAAGAACAGCCTCCATCATCACCCTTTGCCACCTATTTGCAAACCATTTTTGGATCCAGTTTGTCAACATGCATTATAGAACCGCTTACCACGTGCAACCTTGTCAGAGGCCTCACTGAAGTCCATGTAAACCACATCAACTGTACTACAGTCACCTCTTTAAAAAAAAATCAATTAAATCAACCAGACATGTCTTTGTGTGTGTTGACTATCCCTGATCAATTGCCTTTCCAAGCGTTGATTAATTCTGTCCCTCAAATGTTTTCAATAATTTACCTTCCACTGACTTTGTAATTGCTTGACCTATCCTTGCCCTTCTTGAGTAAATTTTCTATCTATCCTCCAGTCATCTGACACTTCTCCTGTGGCCACTTCTCCTGGGCTCCAGCAATCTCCCTCCTTATTTTCCATTGCAGTCTGGGATATATCCCATCTGACCCTATGGATTTACGCAACTTTATGCTCACTGAAATATTAAATACCACCTCCTTAATAATCTTAACATGCTCGAGAATCTCGCCATCCCAACTAAAATTTCTAGCTGCAAACTCCTTTTCCTTTTGCTGTATGATCCACTCAGAAATATCTGCTTGTCTTTGAGCATACCTCACTTGTTATTTGAATTTAAAAAAATTAACTGAACAGATTGATAGATCTGGTGAAAAGGGGGTATCAGGCTGCTCAGATGCAGCTTGCAATATTGCAATGTTTTCATGAAGATCATTGAAAAATGACTTAGAATGACAGATGATCATTGTTGAAATGCTATGTACCCATGTATAAGGAGGAGGTACATAAAATGTTTGCAGACATACAAACATGACAACATGCTGAATGTGAAATGGCAAATAACACTTAGTGTCATGTGTTTTGTAGGATCAACAAAACCTGATACAATTTAAAGAGTTAGGGAAAAAATCTGTATCTTACTGTACATAGTGTCGTCCCAATTCACCCCCCCCCCCCACCCAGTCAAAGCAAAATCTGCAGAGACACAGTATAGTTTTACCTCCTTCGTCTTTATTCCGGGCCCTGGAGGGAGAGAGAACGATCACCCATGTGCACAGAGACGTGAGTTCTCGGTCGTCTTTGGAACAGCAGTTTCTCATTGAATTATGTATTCAGTTTACACAGAGGAGCATCCAGATAAGGCAACATGCATATTGATTGGGTGACTGTTAAAATCAGCGAGTGTCAATAGTAAAGACTAAGCCATCTGCTGTTACACAATGAATAACTTCACATAATGAATATTTGTCACCTTGTTAAACTGACCTCACATACTGAATGCTTTTAATATTGTTAAATGGCTGTACATAATAACTGCATTTCCACCTTCTTAACCCATTACCCTTGCCTCCAGCACCCCATTGTTAACTGAAAGTTCTTAATTGATCTGAGTCATACTCAGCTGAACCTCTTATTCCACAAAACTCAGAACTTAACTCTTTCCCTACCTGCTTATACCATATGCACATTTTCAATAGGTTACTGAGATTTATGATTAAAGTATAAAACCTGTAACTAAAACTGGCAGTATTTGGTTCTGTTAATACACACCAATGGACCAGTCATTCTTGTCATTGCTAGTGAGATGAGATCTCAAGAATTGCACTCAGTTTTGACTTCTTCACATATTAATATGGTTACATTGAAAAAGATTCAAAGCAGCGATGTGGGAATAATTCCATTTTTAAAAAAATCGGCTAATCAAAGATTTAGGAAAGAAAAGCATTTTACTTTGGAGCAGCTTGAACCTCAAAGCCACCCAATGAGAGAAAGTAAAGGAAATGAAGGTGAA
Organism: Chiloscyllium plagiosum; assembly: GCF_004010195.1. Classification (NCBI taxonomy): domain Eukaryota; kingdom Metazoa; phylum Chordata; class Chondrichthyes; order Orectolobiformes; family Hemiscylliidae; genus Chiloscyllium; species Chiloscyllium plagiosum. The sequence goes on along the minus strand of NC_057718.1, from coordinate 71,204,742 downwards.
GAGAGAGAAAGAACATAATTAAGTGTGAAACACCTACAAGGACAGTGAGTGGGAGCAGCTGGTAACGAAGTGAATTGAACCCAAGGCTTTGGACTGTGATGTATCCCAAATGTGGTGAAGAGATCAAGGCCAAACCTTTCCAGGGCATGTGTGGCAAAGGCATTTATCCATTAACTGGAAGGATCACCCAGAGAAACAAAGTAATTTCAACTGATCACTGGTGACCTACCTGGTCAGCAATTTCCCTCTTGACCTTATTTTCTTTTTCTTGTATCCACAGGACAGGGACAGCCTGATAGATACTGGGTAACCCTTCCTCTATTCTTCTAAACTGAAAATAAAGCTAATTCTACATTGTCTCAATCAAATACCCCCAGGGCAAGGACAGCATAGGGTTTGACACTGAGTTAAGTTTCCTCTACTTGTCTGAATTGTTAGCTGAGTAATATGTTGTACATTTTGGTTAGCAGGGGAAAAAACAGTAACTGAACAATGGACTACTTTAAAAAAAAGATGGTTCAGATATAGTTGAAGTACATTCCCTCAAATGGGAAAGTTAGGACAAACAAATCCAGAGTTTCCAGGATGACAAAGGAGGAAGAAATTACTATTTTGTAAAAAAAATTATGTTTATCACGTGTTGGGCAGACAGTATATTTGAGAACCAAGAGGAATACTGAAGATTAGAGGTGAGGTGAAAATGAAAATAAAAGCAGCAAAGTCGAATTATGAGAAAAGACTAGCAGCTAACATAAATGGTAATTCCAAAGTCTTCTATAGGCTTATGGTAAAACAGTGCTTAAAGGAGGAGGAGAAGAGGATTTACACAGGGAGGCAAGGGGCATGGGTTTGATATTAAGTCAATACTTTGTAAAACAGGGGGATGTTGTGTAGACCATGGTGATAGAAGTGGAAACTTTGGAATGGTTTAAATTAATAGCAAAGGACTTTTGGATAGACTGTTGGTACTTCAACTTGATAAGATGAGATGCATCCAAGGATTTTTGAAGGGAGTGAGGGTAGAAATTGCAGGTCACTGACTATAATCTTTAAGTCTTCCCTACACTTGGGAGAGATGCCAAAAAATTGGAGGAATACAAACATTGCGACCTTGTTCAAGAAAATTTAAGGATAATCCCAGATATTACAGACCAGTCAATTTAACCTCAGTGGTGAGAAGCTTCTGGAAACTATTATTTGCAGTAAAATGAGGAGTCACATTGAAAAAGGTTGGTTGATTAGTGTCAGCACAGATGCCTAATGTAAAAATTGTGTTTAACTAAGTTGCTGAGATTTTTGATGAGGTAACAGGTCAATAAGGGTAATGCCATGCATGGATTTCCAGAAGGCGATAGCTACATTGACACACAACAGACTTGTGAATAAAATTATAGGTCATGGTATAAAAGGATAGTAGCAATATGAATGCAAACTTGCATGAGTGATAGGAAACAGTAATGGTCAATGGATTTTTTTTTGGGCTGGAGGAAGGTTTGTGATGGAAACTCCCATGGGATCTCTTGGAATCCAGGCTTTTCCTACAGGGTGTACAGGGGCAATTTCAAAGATTGCAGGTAATCCATAATTTGGAAGAGTTGTAAACTGTGAGAAGTACAGTGTGAACTCCAGAAAGATAAGTTAGTAGGGTGGGCAGATAAATGGCAAAATAGTTCAATATAGCAAAGTATGAAGTCATGCAATTTTTTAGGAAGACCGTTGAAAGATGATATAAAATAGAAGTGTAAAATTCTAAAAGGGGTAGGGTGGACGGAGGTGTAGTCTCGGTAGCTGTGGGAGTCGGTGGACTTTGTAGTAGATGTCTGTGGTTAGTCGGTCATTGGAGATGGTGAGGAAGAGGTCCAAAAAGGGGAGGGAGGTGCCAGAGATGGTTCAGGTGAATTTGAGGTCAGGGTGTTGGTGAAGTTGATGAACTGCTCAACCTACTCGTGGGAGGTGGTGCCGAAAGAGTCATCGATGTAGTGGAGGAACAGGTGGGGTGGTGCCGGTGTAACTGCAGAAGATGGACTGTTCCACGTATCCGACAAACAGGCAAGGCATAGCTGGTCCCATGCGGGGATGCCCATGGCTACCCCTTTGGTTTGGAGGAAGTGGGAGGATTGGAAGGAGAAGTTATTGAGGGTGAGGACCCATTCAGTCAGGTGAATGAGGATATCCATGGAAGGGTACTGGAATTGACAGCGTGAGAGGAAGAAATGGAGGGCTTGGAGACCTTCATCGTGGCAGATCAATGTGTACAGGGACTGGATGTCCATGGTGAAAATGAAGTATTGGGGCTGGGGAAATCTTGGAAGAGATAAAGAGTATGGGTGGTGTCACAAGCGTAGGTGGGGATTTCCTGAACTGAGGGAGTAACCTGGACAGTGTCAAGGTTGGAAGAAATGAGTTCAGTGGGACAGGCGCAGGCTGATACAATGGGTTGACTGGGATAGTCAGGTTTGTGAATCTTCGGTAGGAGGTAGAATTGGGCAGTGCAGGATTCATGGACAATGAGTTGGAGGCTGTGGGTGGGAGACCCCCAGAGATGATGAGGTTGTGGATGGTCTTGGAGATGATGGTTTGGTGATAGGAGGTGGGGTCGTGATAAGGGGGCAGTAGGAGGAGGTGTCTGCGAGTTGGCGCCTGACTACTCCACCCCTCCTTGTTTTCAGGCTTGTTGGTGAGGTTTGGGCTAGGAGAGGAGGGCTGTGCGTAGTGAGGGCGGGAGGTTGGATTGGTGAGGAGGGTGGGCAGGTTGAGGTGGCTGATATCACGATGACAATTGGAAATGAAGATGTCAAGGGTGGGTAAGAGGCTGGCACGGGGTGTCCAGGTGGATGGGGTGTGTTGGAGGTGGCAGGACCGGTATTCAGTGGGTGGGCGAGTGTCCTAGCTGAAAAAGTGGGCCTGAAGGCGGAGGCGACAGAAGAAACATTCAAGGTCACAGCGTGTGTTGAACTCATTAATCTGGGAGTGTAGAGGGATAAGGAGTCAGGCCTTTGCTGAGGACTAAATATTTGACTTCAGTGAGGGGGATGTCTAGGGGAATGGTGAACACACAGCAGGAATGGGAGCTAGGATTGAAAGTGGGGCTGGAGCTGGATGTGGGGGCGGAGAAAGTTGATTGAGTAGGCGTGATTATAGGGTTAGGAGTGTCATCACCAACGGAAGTGACAGTCGCAAAGGGGCTTATAGCTGTGTCAACAGGGGCGTAAGTGACGTCATGAGCAATGCTGTTTAGTTCTCGACGGGTGATGTCACTGGTGGCGGAAGTGACATCGGCGATTGAGGCTTCCGTGTTGAGGTGAGCGGTGTCCATCGGGGCGGAAGTGGCTGCCGCCGCGGCAATTTCGGGGGTGGAAGTGACGTACAAGGTAGGTATTGTGTCTGTGTTGCTGGAAAAGTGCAGCACGTCAGGCAGCATCCAATGAGCAGGAGAATCGACGTTTCGGGCATGAGCCCTTCTTCAGGCTCATGCCCGAAACGTCGATTCTCCTGCTGCTTGGATGCTGCCTGACCTGCGCTTTTCCAGCATCAAATTTTCAGCTCTGATCTCCAGCATCTGCAGTCCTCACTTTCTCCTAGAAGGTATCGTGTCTGTGCTGGGGGTGGTGAAACTGGTGGTGTATCCTGCAGCGGTCGAGGCGACGGTAGTCTTCCTGGCGGTCACTAAGATGGTTGGGTGGATGGCGATGGTGGAGATGGTGTGATCGACAGTGGCTGTAGTCCATGCAGCGGCAGCGGGGGTGGAAGTGACGTCATTAATCGCCCTGGTGCTCATGGAAGAAATGGCCGCGTGGCGATTGGCATCTGGGCGATTCCAGAGGCCAGGAGAAAGTTCTAGAAGATTTGAGGAAATATCTGTATTGAGGGAAGTACATGAAAATTTGTTTAACTTGCATTCTTTTATGTCCAGTGTGGTGGAGAAAAATCATTGGTTGAGCATAGGAATCCTTCTGAGAATGTAGAAATGCAGAGGTCTGCTGCAGGTCAAGGAAAGTGAGGCTCTGAGCTGAGGCAGGACAAACTGCAGGTAGAGTCGATAGCGGCGCATGGCTGATGGCGTGGAGCGGAGGATCCGGAAAGAGAATTGTTGTTGAAAGTTTCAGATTTGTGATGTCTGTTGGGTATCCTGTTCAGGCCTTCCAGAGGGGTCCAATTCGACTGTTGTTTCTTTGGTTGCTGTACTGCAGATCTCTCTATCGACTGTTGCAGTTCATTGGTTATCTCATTGGGCTTGCTGCTGACGTGTTGTGGGTTGTGGAAGAATTCCTGGAGCCTGATTTGCCAAATGAATTTATTTTTGTCTTACCCGAGACCAATGGGGTCCATGTTGGTTGTGGGGAGTAAGTTGAGTCCTCGGCTGAGAACTTTACACCCTTCAACCAGACAAAATTGGTGAGACAAGTTGACAATGGAGTTCACTGTGGTATTACCCTGTAGGCTTGGTGACTGCTAGTGTGATGCCAAATTTCTCCATAGAGTCATAGAGATGTACAGCATGGAAACAGACCCTCCGGTCTAACCTGTCCATGCCGACCAGATATCCCAACCTAATCTAGTCCCACCTGCCAGCACCCAGTCCATATCCCTCCAAACCCTTCCTATTCATATACCCATCCAAATGCCTCTTAAATGTTGCAGTTGCCTCCACCACATCCTCTGGCAGCTCATTCCATACACGTACCATCCTCTGTGAAAACGTTGCCCCTTACGTCTCTTTTATGTCTTTCTCCTCCAAGGTCTCTTTGTTCAGCAATTCTCCCTAGGACCTTACCAGTTTTCTGTTCTTGGTGTGCGTGTACGTGGTGTAGTTCAGTTACCTCATCTGCTTGGCAGTGTCTCTTAGTTAGTCCCCTGAATGCAAACTGAGAATATGGACTATATGTTGATTTCAAGGTTGGCACGTCTGGTGTACGCGTTGGTTGAGGAGTGTGCGAGAGGTGCGATGGCAGAGCCTCTCAGTGTAGTCTGTGTTGTAATGTGTAGTCCTTTTGGGATAGAATAGCCAAGCAGAACTGAGCCAAGTTCTGAACCCGTGAAGAGTGCCTTAACCGTGGGTTCATGTTAGGTAAAAACAATGACTACAGATGCTGGAAACCAGATTCTGGATTAGTGGTGCTGGAAGAGCACAGCAGTTCAGGCAGCATCCGAGGAGCAGTAAAATTGACGTTTCGGGCAAAAGCCCTTTATCAGGAATACAGGCAGAGAGCCTGAAGCGTGGAGATATAAGTGAGAGAAGGATGGGGGTGGGGAGAAAGTAGCATAGAGTAAAATAGGTGAGTGGGGGAGGGGATGAAGATGATAGGGCGGGGTGAGGGTGGACCATCCCCCCACCCCCTCCCAACCCCCTAACCCCCCCCCCACCCCCTCCCCCCCCA
>NC_057718.1:71195274-71199331 GCF_004010195.1 Chiloscyllium plagiosum | reverse complement strand
CGTGTATGGAATGAGCTGCCAGAGGATGTGGTGGGGGCTGGTACAATTACAGCATTTAAGAGGCATTTGGATTGGTATATGGATAGGAAGGGTTTGGAGGGACATGGGCCGGGTGCTGGCAGGTGGGACTAGATTGGGTTGGGATATCTGGGTCAGCACGGACGGGTCGGGCCGAAGCGTCTGTTTGTGTGCTGTATGACTCTCAATGGCTTCCTGATCCTCCTGTGCAGGAGCTGTTGTGGTTGCATATGGTGTTGCATCCAACGCGTTGCCATCCTGTTTCACTGGCGCTGACCAGCGGTTGCTCAGGCGGCACTGAGTCACGTTGTTCTGATTTCTTTGTGTCCGTAGCGAGCCACCCCATCAGACCAAAGCCTCCCTCAGCGACCAGCATCCCAGCAATCCTCAAAGCTCTACAGGACGAGTGGGTAAGTGAATATCCGCGCTCCTTTCTGTCCATCATTCACCCTCTTCATACCCCCAAAGGGCATCATCTCCAGCCCCTCCCATACCTTACACATCGTTCATCATACACACACCAGCGAGGGCAGGCCAGGCCAGGCAGAATAACACAGACCCCGGAGTGAGTTACAGACTGGACTCTGATCGAGGGGTTCAGGGTGGTTTATATACAGAATAACAGATACCCGGGAGGGAGTTACAGACTGGAATCTAATCGAGGGGTTTGGGGGAGTTTATGTACAGAATAACAGACACCCGGGAGTGAGTTACAAACTGGAATCTAATAGAGGGGTTCGGGGGGGGCGTTTCTATACAGAATAACAGATACTCGGGAGGGAACAACAGACTGGAATCTAATCAAGGGGTTCGGAGTGGTTTATACACCGAATAACAGATACCCGGGAGGGAATAACAGACTGGAATCTAATCGAGGTGTTTTGGGGTGGTTTATATACAGAATAACATCTCCCTGGAATCTAATCGAGGGGTTCAGTGTGGGTTGTATATAGAATAACAGATACCCCGGAGGGAGTTAGGGACTTGAATCTGATCGAGGGGTTCATGGTGGTTTATATACAGAATAACAGATACCCTGGAGGGAGTTACAGACTGGACTCTATTTGAGGGGTTCAGGGTGGGTTATATACAGAATAACAGATACCCGTGAGTGAGTTACAGACTGGAATCTAATCCTGGGGTTCAGGGTGGGTTATACACAGAATAACAGATACCCCGGCGTGGGTTACAGACTGGAATCTAATTGAGGGCTTCAGAGTGGGTTATATACAGAATAACAGATACCCCGGGAGTGAGTTACAGACTGGAATCTAATCGAGGTGTTCAGGGTGGGTTATATACAGAATAACAGATACCCCGGGAGGGAGTTACAGACTGGAATCTAATCGAGGGGTTCAGCGTTGGTTATATACAGAATAACAGATACCCTGGGAGGGAGTTACAGACTGGAATCTAATTGAGGGGTTCAGGGTGGGTGATATACAGAGTAACAGATAGCCAGGAGTGAGTTACAGACTGGATTCTGATCGAGGGACTCAGGGTAGGTTATGTACAGAATAACAGATACCCGGGAGTGAGTTACAGCCTGGAATCTAATGGAGGTGTTCAGGGTGGGTTATATACAGAATAACAGATACCCAGGGGGTGAGTTATAGACTGGAATCGAATTGAGGGGTACAGGGTGGGTTATATACAGAATAACAGATACCCCGGAGTGAGTTACAGACTGGAATCTAATCGAGGGGTTCAGGGTGGGTTATATACAGAATAACAGATACCCGGGAGTGAGTTACAGCCTGGAATCTAATGGAGGTGTTCAGGGTGAGTTATATACAGAATAACAGATACCCAGGGGGTGAGTTATAGACTGGAATCGAATTGAGGGGTACAGGGTGGGTTATATACAGAATAACGGATACTCCGGGTGTGAGTTACAGACGGGAATCTAATCGAGGGGTTAAGGGTGGGTCATACACAGAATAACAGATACCCCAGAGTGAGTTACAGACTGGAATCTAATCGAGGGGTTCAAGGTGGGTTATATACAGAACAACAGATTGCTCGGAGTGAGCTACAGACTAGAATCTAATCGAGGGGTTCAGGGTGGGTCATACACAGAATAACAGATACCCAGGTGGTGCGTTACAGATTGGAATGTAATCGAGGGGTTCAGGGTGGGTTATATACAGAATAACAGATACCACAGAAGTGAGCTACAGTCTGGAATCTAATTGAAGGGTTCAGGGTGGGTTATATACAGAATAACAGATTGCTCGGAGTGAGTTACAGACTGGAATCTGATCGAGGGGTTCAGGATGGGTGAAATACAGAATAACAGATACCCGGGAGGGAGTTACAGACTGGAATGTAGTTGAGGTGTTCAGGCTGGGTTATATACAGAATACAGATACCCCGAGAGTGAGTTACAGACTGGAATCAAATCGAGGGGTTCAGGGTGGATTATATACAGAATAACAGATACCCCAGAGTGAGTTACAGACTGGAATCTAATCGAGGGGTTCAGGGTGGGTTATATACAAAATAACCGATTGCTCGAACTGAGCTACAGACTAGAATCTAATCGAGGGGTTCAGGGTGGGTCATACACAGAATAACAGATACCCAGGCAGTGCGTTACAGATTGGAATCTAATCGAGGGGTTCAGGCTGGGTTATATACAGATACCCCGAGAGTTAGTTACAGACTGGAATCTAATCGAGGGATTCAGGGTGGGTTATAAACAGAATAACAGATACCCCGGGAGTGAGTTACAGCCTGGAATGTAGTCGAGGGGTTCAGGCTGGGTTATATACAGAATACAGATACCCCGAGAGTGAGTTACAGACTGGAATCAAATCGAGGGGTTCAGGGTGGATTATATACAGAATAACAGATACCCCAGAGTGAGTTACAGACTAGAATCTAATCGAGGGGTTCAGGGTGGGTCATACACAGAATAACAGATACCCAGGCAGTGCGTTACAGATTGGAATCTAATCGAGGGGTTCAGGGTGGGTTATATACAGAATAACAGATACCACAGAAGTGAGCTACAGTCTGGAATCTAATCGAGGGGTTCAGGGTGGGTTATATACAGAATAACAGATAGCCAGGCGGTGAGTTATAGACTGGAATCTAATCGAGGGGTTCAGGGTGGGTTATATACAGAACAATAGATAGCCCAGGAGTGAGTTACAGACTGGAATCTGATCGAGGGGTTCAGGGTGGGTTATATATAGAATAACAGATACCCCAGAGTGAGTTACAGACTGGAATCTAATCGAGGGGTTCAGGGTGGGTTATATACAAAATAACAGATTGCTCGAAGTGAGCTACAGACTAGAATCTAATCGAGGGGTTCAGGGTGGGTCATACACAGAATAACAGATACCCAGGCGGTGCGTTACAGATTGGAATCTAATCGAGGGGTTCAGGTTGGGTTATATACAGAATACAGATACCCCGAGAGTGAGTTACAGACTGGAATCTAATCGAGGGGTTCCGGGTGGGTTATATACAGAATAACAGATACCACAGAAGTGAGCTACAGTCTGGAATCTAATCGAGGGGTTCGGGGTGGGTTATAGACACAATAACAGATTGCTCGGAGTGAGTTACCACCTGGAATCTGATCGAGGGGTTCAGGGTGGGTTATATACAGAATAACAGATACCCCAGGCGGTGAGTTACAGCCTGGAATCTAATGGAGGTGTTCAGGGTGGGTTATATACATAACAACAGATAGCCCGGGAATGAGTTACAGACTGGAATCTAATCGAGGGGTTCAGGGTGGGTTATATGCAGAATAACAGATAGCCCGGGAGTGAGTTACAGACTGGAGTCTAATCGAGGGGTTCAGGGTGGGTTATGTCCACAATAACACATACCCTGGGAGTGAGTTACAGACTGGAATCTAATCGAGGGGTTCAGGGTGGGTTATATACAGAATAACAGATACCCCGGAGTGAGTTACAGCCTGGAATCTAATCAAGGGGTTCAGGGTGGGTTAAATACAGAATAACAGATACCCCGGGAGTGAGTTACAGACTGGAATCTAATCGAGGGGTTCAGGGTGGGT
>NC_057718.1:71162983-71195129 GCF_004010195.1 Chiloscyllium plagiosum | reverse complement strand
TCTCTCTCCCTTTTCCCCCCTCCTCCCTCCCTCCCTTCGTATGCTAACCATAGCATACCAAGGACTATAGGTATCTTTCTGCATAAGAGAGAGACAAATGGTTATGTATGCCTTAAGAGGCACTATTTCATACTCTTGGAGCGTGATTGTGAAGTGTCTGGCACCTTGGCTGTAAGGTATGCACAACTTTATCAAGCTGTTTGTCTTGTGTGTGAGACAGTTCTTGAAATTTTTAAACAAGTTCCCACTTCTTACAAGGAGAATTTGTATGCGCAATTGGGTAGGGTGTGTCTTTTTAATTTTTGCTATGGATCAATGCTGGGTCATCCATCTTATTTTTTTATTGTTGTGGAATAGAATCATGGAATGGTTACAAGGTAGAAAGTGGCCATTCAGTACACCAATCCACTGTGATTCTCTGCAAGGGCAATTCAAAGACACTCAGCAAATTTCAAATCCATACCAGCAGTACCCCTTTTATTCGGTGGGCCTTAACTTTCCTGTCAATCCAATTATATAACATTTTATTAAAAGGTTTTTGCATTTCCACTAGTTTATGGCCACTGCCATTATCTTCATCAAGCCTCTCTGTTAACTTATTCAGAAACTTGATGAATGTAGTGAAAGATTATTTGCCTTTAACATACTGTGCAAAGGACTACCCAATTATCCCAGGTTAATGTTGTAAAACCTTCCTGCCACTGAGGTTAAATTAACTAGCTTGCTATTGCCCTGTTTATCCTCATTCCTCCCTTGAGTAAGAGTCTAACATTAGCAATTCTCCAATCTTTTAATGTTATGCCTGAAGGAGATTTGAACATCCACTAACTCTGTAGTTTCCTCACTTTATCTCTTTCAGCCCCCAGCTAACCCTGGTGACACACCTAATGTAAGTAGAGTTAGCTTTTCCAGTACTTTCTCTTAAACTTTTATTTTTAACCCAGCAAGGATTTCAATTACCAGCTTAACAGAGCATATTTTGGCAGAATATTTTTCTTTGTTGAAGGCAGATTCATTTACTCCATGTATCAACCACCCTTTTGCTTTTCAATTAGCTCCACCGTTATTATTAATTACCAATTTTAACTATTTTTGTGCTTGTCGAAGATTTTTTGCATTTCTCTGTTACTTCTGATCTGTTTTTGTGCGCACTCTTTTGTGTCTCATGTCCTTGTTCATTTGCTCTTTGTTCTGTATTCAGCCTTGGTCTCACTTGTACTTTCATATGCCATACAGCCCTTTTTTTTTGCTTCACCTTACTCTCCATCTTTGTCATCTAGGAGGCTCAAGCTCTGGATGCCCTTTCTTAAAATGTTTGTTGATTGCACTCGGACCATTTTGTCTGTCTTTCCTATGTACTCCATTGTATTTTTGCCTGCCTGTATCAGATGCCAATATACCTGACTGCATTAATTGAAACTCGTCCTCCCAAGTAGAGTATCTTTACTGTAAGTTGCTCTTTGTCTTTTTCAATAGTCAATCTATAATCACTAGTCTCTAAATTTTATTGTCCTTACACTTTTAATCCACTTGAGACCATAAGAAATAGAAACAGGAGTAGGCTTTTTGGCCCCTCAAACCTGCTCTGTCATTCGATGGCTGATCAGACATTGCTTGGGCCACGTTTCCTGTATTTTCCCCCATAACTCTTGATTCCCCTCCTTTTCAAGAATCTGTCTATCTCAGTCTTAAATATACACAAGGACTCTGCCACCACAGCTCTTTGTGGCAAGGAATTCTAAAGATTGAATTCTTTGAGGGAAGAAATGTTTCTACATTTCAATTTTAAACTGGTGCCTCTTTGTTATCATGCTGATTCCCAGAACCAGTTCCACCTAGTTCTCCTTCCACTTTGGTCAAGAATGTATCGACCAAGACAACTCTCTTGAACATATTTTAAACTTTGTGCCCTTTCTGCCCTGTTCGGTGTTGCTATCCCTGTTTATTTTGGGATCATAGAAGCTCCCTGTTGGGAGCCTGTGGTTCTTGTTCCTCTCATTTTCAGCAAATTTCCTGATATGTATTTTTTCCACTAGTTAATCAATAGAATACATCCAGTAGTATAATGGCACTCAGTTGTTCCTTCAACCTAAACAAATAGATTCATGTTCGTGGCTGTTCCAGGTAATACTCTCTTCAGCAGCATAATATACTCCTTGATCAATGCTGGCAACATTCCTCCTTCTTTGCTTCTATGAATGCTTTGCATCCACAAATATTTAGTACCCAGTCTTGCCTATTTTTGAGCCAGGTCTCTGTTATCAACACAGTATCATAATTCCCATATAGCTATTAATGCTTGGTGTTCACCCAGCTAATATACCTTTCCCTCCTCTCTCTCTCTCACACACACACAAATCTGTGGGGTGAATTTGCAGATTTGTATTTGCACATACCTTCTACTTTGTTCAAAAAACACATAATCTGTAGTCAGTCAGTCAATGTGACATTTTATAAATTCCTACTTTAAAAATGAAACCCGTCTGACTTAAGATTGGAAGTATAGGGCAGGCTCTAACCTCACACCTTCAATGTATTGTCTGAGCTGAGATGTCTCTGTTCTTATATACTGATAAAACCTTAAGTTATCTTGGGGCAGTGAGTTGAAAGAAATTCTGTGATTTACGTATTAATTGAAACCTGCATCCCCATTCTAAGTGATTAAAGAATTAACAGCAATATAGGCTTGTTTAATACATTGCATCAGTTGTATGACAATTTGATCTTTTACTATAAATTGTGTGTGCTATGCATCCTGCCCTGCCAGCTACCTGACGAAGGAGCAGCTCTCCAAGAGCTTGTATTTTCAATTAATTCTGTTGGCCTATAATCTGGTGTTGTGATTTTTAACTTTCTAATAGTTATGACAAATGTTCTAAACATGGGTGTGTAAAGCAACATTGTAGAATTTATAGATAATACAAAAGTTGACGAAATAATGAATAATGGTAAAAGATGATATGGCAAGTTAGTAAGGTGATTTGGGGGAGATAAAAGCACGTGGATGACTTTATAAATAGTGGACTAGAACGTAAAAGCAAGGAGAATAACTAAAGCTTAAGAAATCACTGGTTAGACTGCAGCTGAATACAATGGAAAATTTTAGGCATCAACCTCAGAGAAATGTAAAGCAGTGCTTCTCATTGCTCTTTCCCCAATGTGGTACCTGACAGTAATAGTGACCAATGTCTCCTCTAAGCTGCATGGCTGTACATGCTTCCCACTTTCAGTGCACAGCAGCTGGTGTGCAGATGCAGATTACATTTTTAATTTTGGCAGTTGCTGCCTTGCAAAGACCTTTTAGACAAAAGCAAAATTGAGAGAATGTTGGTGACTATTTCAGAGTGATGTATTTGGAGAGTTGTGACAGTGGGTTAGGAGGACTGTCTCATTTGTAGAGGTTTTAAGTTAAATAAGTACCTACTTCTCTACAGCATTCAGATCTTAAGATTTAGCCATAAGGTAAGAGGTGACCTAATAAATGTTTTCAAGACATAGTTTTGATAGAGTAAGGTTTGATAGAGCATGATTTCTTCTGGCAGGTTGGTCAATAACTAGAATCATTGACTTAAAATCATTTGTATGATATAACTTTCTAATAGTTATGACAAATGTTCTAAACATGGGTGTGTAATGCAACATTGTAGAATTTATAGATAATACAAAAGTTGACTAAATAATGAATAATGGTAAAAGATGATATGGCAAGTTAGTAAGGTGATTTGGGGAGATAAAAGCACGTGGATGACTTTATAAATAGTGGACTAGAACGTAAAAGCAAGGAGAATAACTAAAGCTTAAGAAATCACTGGTTAGATTGCAGCTGAATACAATGGATAGCATAGACGGGGTGAAGATGAGTTATGAATCGGTGGACACTGTTTTAAGAAGAGAACAAAACTTTAGAATAAATATTTTTAGACATTGAGTAATTAGGATTTGAAATATACTCGAAGAGTGGGGTGCTGGAAAAGCACAGCAAGTCCGGCAGCATCCGAGTAGCTGGAGAGTCAATGTTTTGAGCATAAGCTCTTCCTCAGGAATGAGGGGTGAAATACACTGCTTGGTATGTGATGTGGAGGCAGATTCAATCATGATTTTCAAAAGAGAATTGTGCAGTTATCTGAAGATGAAATAGTCATGATATAGAGTGGAATGAGAAACATTTTTGCTTTTTTTAACTTGAGCTTTTTAAATGAGGCATGGAAGCTACAACATGGCACAAAACTGAACCAGAAATACTCGTTCCCTGTAAATACTTATCTCAAAATTGAATAACAAATTGTGTCACTTTATCATCTGCAGTTGATAGTATGTACTGTTCCGAGGATCATAGTGAGTGAAACAATTCCATACAGGCTGATAATCTTTTTAAAAGAAAGATAAGTTCCCCAACAAGTGATAGAAAGCACTGAAGAATGAGAAATTACTTTGTAAAAATTTTATTGTAACGAAAAAAGTGAAAATCATCTAATGTGAATTATTCTGAAGAAAGATCACTGGATCCGAAACTCTGCTTTCTCTCCAAAGATGCTGCCAGACTGCTGAATTCTTTTCCAGAAATTTGTATTTTTGAATATGAATGTTTGCTTGATGTATAATTCGCTTGTTAATTGAAGGAGTCACTTCCACATTAAGGAAACTGAAATGTGCCTTTTAAAAAAAACCTTTAATTGATGTGTTCAAAAATATTGTAATATATGTAGTAACATTTAGGATTGGATTTTTGAAATAGAGGTAGATGTGTGGCTTCTACTTTGAAGTTAAAAGTTTTTTTTTCTAAGAGACCAGAAAGTAATTTTGAAGAGTTGAGCAAAAGACATACTTTCCAGGAAGGCATTCATTCAATCATGTTTAGTAGGACACATGTACTTTTTTGAATTAATTCACGGGATGAGGGTGTTAATGGATTTAATGTTTATCCTGCTGAGTTTAGAACAGACCAAGGCAAAACAGACCAGAGGTGATTGTGATTGGTTTTGACTTCATTTCTGGAGAATCAGGAGTTCAATTCACAAGGAAGAACAGTTTGTGAATTGTGTAGGAAAAATCAAGATTTAGCTCAGGACACCTTAGCAGAAGTGGTTTTAGTTTGTGAAGCTTCCAAGCTGTGACTGTTTGTCGAGGAGTTTTCTAGAACTGACGAGCTATAGGTCATCAGAATTAAAAAATCGTTGATTGCTGTAAAAACTTAGAAAGAAGCCATAAAACTGAATCAATAGAACTGCGAAGTCCCTCCTCCCTACCTTTTATCTTAGCCTCCTCCCCCAAGTCCCTCCTCCCTACCTTTTATCTTAGCCTCAGACCATAGCAACACGACGGCTGGAGGAAGAGCGCCTCATCTTCCGCCTAGGAACCCTCCAACCACAAGGGATGAACTCAGATTTCTCCAGTTTCCTCATTTCCCCTCCCCCCACCTTGTCTCAGTCAAATCCCTCGAACGCTGCGCTTTTCCAGCAACACATTTTCAGCTCTGATCTCCAGCATCTGCAGTCCTCACTTTTCTCTCATCTCCTAGAACTGCGAAGTGCCAGTTAAGGAAGAAATTAAAGAGTTGAGATGGGGGAGATATTTCTTCAGGATTGAGTATCTGTAGAAGTATGTTGTGGAAACGGGTTGAAATCTTTTTGTTTATATTGAGATTTTTCTAATTTTTTTCAACTTTTGTTGAAGAACATTTGCAGCCTTGTGTGTCTGTTGAGAGACTGACATCACAGTAACCACCTGCAAAAATGAAACTGATCTATCATGCCAGGTTTCACACTGGTATCTGACTGGTCCAGCATTGCCATTAGATGCATCATAAGTCAATACTATGATTCTGGTAGATATGTATAATGAAAGGAACAATTCCAAAGTTACTTGCAGCTCTCCAGCAGAAGTTCACCTTTTCTTGCCACGTAATCCATTTACAATTATCTGCCTAATTACAGTCATCATCGTCATTGGCTCAAAGTTCCTTAGATCTAATCTGTTTTCTTCCTTTTGTATCAAAACTGAGCAGTTGAAAACCTCCCAATCAAAAAGCAGGTGCTACCAATCTGAAAACAACATCCTGAAAATAAAAGGAAATACAGAATCTCCAGAGAGAGAGAAAGACTTGTCAATTTAATGAACTTGCATCAGAACTGGGAAAAAAGGAGATGAAACACTTTTTGAGCAAGGACAAAAGTAAAAATAAGGTGAAAAACAGTGACTGCTGTACAAAACTAATCTTTTAAGGGGAGGCTACGGCTTTATACTCTGGGTGGAGTGAAATTATTTCTGGAAATGTGAAGGGTCGCTGGACCTGAAATGTTAACTCTGATTTCCCTCCACAGCTGTGTGACTTGCTGAGCTTTTCCAGCATTTTTTTTTTGATCTCCAGCATTTATTATTTCTGAAAAACTGGAACTTCCTTTCTATGAGTAGTGTCAGAGTATCTACGCATTATGGACGACAACAGCTTAAGAACGTTGGAAGCTGTCATTTTCCTGAGAGCAGTTAGGAATGGCATTAAATGTTGTGCTTGCCAGCAGTGTCACATGCCATGAATGATTTTTTTGAAAAAGTGCAATGCATTCTGATTAGAGCATTTCAATACCCATCAGCAAGAGTGGCTCAGTAGCACCACTACTGCCTCAGCTAGCTGAGTCCTGGAGAACATCTCTGCCCAAGTGAACATGTAGTAGTTGGTGAGGAAACCAACAAGAACCTACTTGACCTGCCTCCAATCAGTCTCTGTGTCATAAATGTATCAGTCCCTGGACAATATTGTTATGAATGATCATGACACAGTTCTTGTGGAGGTAAAATCCAAGTTTCATGCTGAGCCTATTATGTTGTATGGCACTTCTACCATGTTAAATGTGAGACATTACAAGCTGCCACCTCAATTTGGAAACCATGAGGCATTGTGTGTTAGTAGTAGCAGTAGAATTGCGTTGAACTGCAATGTGCAAACTCAAAATTTGACACATTTTTCACTTTCTCTTTCACTCGTTCATTTTTCATTTTTCACTGCTGCAGGATAGCATATCAGGCGTAATACCAGGCATACCTAAAATAAGGTGCCAAGCTGAAGAAGTAACACCAGAGCATTCCAAAAAGCACAAAATGGGATTGATAGAACTTAGCAATTGCACATCTAGCAGCTCAGATCAAAACTGCATTCCTACCACAACCAGTCATATGAACAAATAAATGGAGAGTGAAAATTCACAAAGGTTCACATGCTTAGTGATGTGAGGTCCCAAGTATCATTTCAAACAACAATCTTAAAGCATTTGCATATGTCTTTAGCTACACTTGCTGAGTGAATGATCCATCTTGGTCTATTTTGAGGTTCCCATCATCAAACTTGAACTCCACCTTATTATCAAGAAATGACTAAATGCACTGCACACAGAAAAGACTTCTATCCGTGATGACAACTCAACAATAGTACTGCGAGTTGTACTCCAGAGCTAGCTGCACACCTGTGACTATTGATGATGCAAGTACAGCTGTAATGCTATCCCTTATCAAAAATGCCACTCACCCTCCTCTCTTGCTTCCTTTTCTGTCTTTCCTGTATCCCTGACGTTTCTGTAATTGCTATGATATCACAGTCCCATGTTTCTAACCATGCCCTGAGCTCATCTGCCTTCCATGTTAGGCATGTTGCATTGAAATAAATGCAGTTTAATTTATCAGTCCTACCTTGTTCTCTGGCTCTGTTTCCTGCCTGCACTGACTTTTTGTTTGTTTGTTTGACTCACTTCTTTTTGCAACTGTACCAGTTTCAGATTGATGTCTTTCCTCACTATCTCCCTGGGTCCCACTCCCCCACCTTACTAGTTTAAATTATCCTGAGCAGCTCACACCTTACTAGTTTAAATCCTCCTGAGCAACTCTAGCAAATCTTCCTGCTAGTATCTTAGTCTCCTTCCAATTCAAGTGCAATCTGTTCTTCTTGTACAGGTCACTTCTACCCCAAGAGAGATTCCAATGATCCAAAAATGTGAATCCTTCTCCCATACATCAGCTCCTCAGCCATGCATTCATCTGCTCAATCCTCCTATTTCTACCCTCGCTAGCTCGTAGCACCAGGAGTAATCCAGATATTATACTTTCGGGGACCTCCTCCTTAAATTCCTACCTCACTTACTATCTTGTCCCTTCAGAATGAGCTGTCAGTGGAAGTGGTTGAGGTGGGTACATTTACACCATTTAAAATGCATTTGGCTAAATGCATGGGCAGGAAAGGTTTAAATGGATATGGGCCGGGTGCATTGAAATGAGAGGAGTGTAGTTGGACATTTTAGTCGGCATGGACCAGTTTGGGCCAAAGACTGCTGGGTCTATGGCTTTATGAAGGGTAGATCATGCGTGACAAACGTCCATAGAGCTCTTCGAAGAGGTGGTGATGGATGGAGGCAAATTGATGAATGTTGTTTTTAATGGACTTCCAGAAGATCTTTGAAGTCCTGCATGTTGCATTGTTAGCTGTGGTGTATGCCCACAGAATTGATAGCAAATTACTGACATTGATAGGAAATTTGTTGAATGGCAGGAACCAGATTTGGAATAATAGATTAGTACTCAAATTGCAGGAATCTGTGATGTGGCCTCAATATTCAGTATTTATTCACAACTTGGATAATATCAAATTGGGCAGCAAAGAGGATGGTATTGACACCAGCATAAAATTATAACAGGATATTGGTATATTGGGTGAATAGGCAAAACTCTGCAGATGGATTTTAATGAGATGCATTCTTGCAGAGAGATATTATCACAGTGGTGCAGAAATGTCTCTTTCAGACAAGCAGTTGGTAAACAGCTTTGAGTTCTCGCTGGGTGTTTCCTTTGTAGACCAAAGAATCATGAATCAAGAATCACAGAGACCCAGAAGTCTTTTGTTTTGCTTTCAGTTAGTGGGGCAAGGTTTTGTTAGTTTGATGAAAGCTTGACTTCTGTGCAGCTAGAGTGAAGTCTTAGACAGAGGAGCTTCCTCTTAAAAATTATAAGGCACAAGTTATTACTTTTGAGTGGACTGGAGAGTGACAGCACATGAGATTAATAATGATGTGGCTGAATTGCCTTTACCAAGGATGTGTTTATGGGATGCTGCCTATATTGGAACAGTTGGTGATTAGTGGTTTTTTTTTTTGGGTTATTTCAATGGAGTTACACTAGTTCTTTTCATTGTATTTCAAATGTGTTGTAAGAATCAAATTTATTTTGATTCAATCTTAATGGTCGACCAATCGAGTCATGTCTGAAACATAGCACCTTATCCTTGCCTTTTAAAAGATGTGTCGGCTATCTCCATAATACACTTTGGGGTCTGATCTGGGCCATAACATTATGAAGACACAAAGTTAAAGTACAGTGGATGTCCAATGAGACTTGGGAGTTCAGATAAAATTCTTTTAAGATGCCATGAACAGGTAAAGAATGTTGTTAATAAGGTTAATGGAGTGTTGATCTTCACATCTAAAGGACTGGAGTTTTGAGAAGTAGATGTTATGCTGCTGTTATATAAAACCCGAGTTATGTCTCTTTTAGATTATTGAGTGCAGATGTGGGCACCACACCTTAATGTTACAACACAGAGGTGAGCCCTTCTGTTAATTAGACTAGAAAAGCTCAATTCGTCTCATAATCTATTAAAATATGAGTGACAGAGAACTTCCAAAGTCTGCTATTTAAAGAAAGTAACGTCAGTTTATTTTTTAACGCTTAAAAGTGAATATTAAACAACTATTCACAATTCTAAGCTCCCTCTTTCTCTTAACTGCTTATAATCTGCCTCCAACTCTACAACACAGTGCTGTTCCAGTAAGATACTTAATAAAATTACATCAACTTATTTTCAAAACCACACAACCACTGATGTCTACTATGTCTTCCTTCTTCTGCTGACGATCTCCCTAGGTCATTGTCTTTCTTTTTACTACAAGTATGTTTCTTATAAAAAGGAACCTTTGATAGATAGTGTTTCCTAATTTCTTGGAGAGCAAGATGTTAGCTCACTGTGCATTTCTGTCTTGATGGAAGTTGCTCTCTGACCCATTTTCAAAACGGTTCGCATTTTATACTTTGGTCATCTCATTGGTTGGATGTTGGTAAGATAATAAATTCAAACTCAATGGATTTTACTATCTTGGGGCATCATTTAAACTGGTTAAATTTGAATTGTTGTCAAAACAGCACCCAAAACTCAGGTATCCATTTTATGGCCAAATGTTTCGTATTTTCAGTTTTTCAGTACACTCTGGGACTGCCATCTAGTCATATACAAATGTGCTTGTAATCTCTCAGTTCATAACAGCATTCTCTCTGTCTCTTGAAGGTACAGTGCATGCCTTCAACTTCATAACATCTGCCCCTTTAAAAAAACAATCATAATGAAAAGATGGGTTCATTCAGTTTTCTAATTCTTAATCCCATTACAATGTAAGACATAGGTCATTAATCTAATTTATATTTTGCATATTAATTTCTGCACACCTGTATAACACTGTCAAGTCTTCTAGAACATAGAACAGTACGGCACAGTACAGGCCCTTACTCCAAAATCAGACTAACCTCCATATCCTTCATTGTACTAACTTCCATGTGCCTATGCAAGAGTTGCTTAAATGTCCATAATATATCTGACTCTACTATCACTGCTGCAGTGCATTGCACGCACCCACCAATCTCTGTGTAAAGAACCTACCTCTGACACCTCCCCTAATCCTTTCCCAAGTTATTTTAAAGTATGTCCCTTTATCATAGAATCCCTACAGTGTGGAAATAGGCCCTTCGACCCCAACAAGTCCACACCAACTCTCCGAAGAGTAACCCACTTAGACCCATTCCCCTCCCCTATTATCCGACATTTACCTCTGACCAATACACCTAACCCACATAACCCTGAACATTATGGGCAATGTGGCATAGCCAATTCATCTAACTTGCACATCTTTGGATTGTGGGCGGAAACCACAGCACCTGGGGGAAACCCATACAGACACAAGGAGAATGTGCAAATTCCAGACAGGCGCCTAAGGATGGAATTGAGCCCAGGTCCCTGGTGCTGTGAGGCAGCAGTGCTAACCACTGAGCCACTGTGCCCCCCTTATGATCGATATTTCTGCCATGGGAAAAAGTCTTTGGCTATTCACTCTATCTATGCCTCTCTTCATCTAGTACACCTCTATCATGTGGCCTCTCATCCTTCTTTGCTCCAATGAGAAAAGCCCTAGCTCCCTCAACCATTATTCACAGGACATGCCCTCCACTCCAGAGAGTATCCTGGTAGATCTCCTCTGTACCCTTTAGGTTGACATCCTTCCTATAATGAGGTGACCAGAACTGAATACAAATATTCTAAGTGTGGTTTAACCAGAGCTCTATTGAGCTGCAGCATTACCTTGCAGCTCTTAAGCTCAATTCCTCCTGCTAATGAAAGCCAACACACCATACATCTTAACAACTCTATGAACTTGGATGGCAACTTTGAGGGATCTATGGACATGGACCCCAAGGTCCTTCTGTTCCTCCACACTGCCAAGAATCCTGCCTTTAACCCGAATTCAAATTCGACCTTCTAATGTGAATGACTTCACACTTTTCTGGGTGGAACACCATCTGCCACTTCTCAGCCCAGTTCTGCATCCTGTCAATGTCCCGATGCAATCTACAACAGTTTTTCCACACTATCCACCACTCCACCAACCTTTGTATTATCATCACATTTACTAACCCACCCTTCCACTTCCTCATCCAAGTCATTTATAAAAATCACAATGAGCAGAGATCCCAGAACCGATCCCTGTGGAACAGCACTGGTCACCGAGCTCCAGGCTGAATACTTTCCATCAACCATCACCCTCTGTCTTGTATGGGCCAGCCAATTCTGTATCCAGGCAGACAGGTTTCCCTATATCCCATGCCTCTTTATTTTTTGAATGAGCCTACCATGGAGACTCTTATCAAACGCCTAGCTAAAATCCACATGCACCACATCCAATGTTCGACCTTCATTAACATGTTTCGTCACATCCTCAAAGAATTGAATCAGGTTTGTGAGGCACGACCTGTCCCTCTCAAAGTCATGCTGACTATCTCTAATCAAACTATGGTTTTTCGCATAATCCTAAATCCTGTCTGTCAGGATCCTCTCCAACAATCTGTCCACCAATGACATAAGACTGAGTGGTCTGTAATTCCCAGGATTATCCCGAATCCTTTTCTTGAACAAGGGAATAACATTTGCCACTGGCAGTACTCCAGTTTATGGTGAGAATGCAAAGATCATCGTCAAAGGTGCAGCAATCTCTTCCTTCACTCCCTGTAGTGACCGAGTGTAAACCACATCTGGCCAAAGGGATTCATCTATCCTTGTGTTTTTCAAAATTTTCGTCACATCCTACTTCCTAACATCAAACTGTTAAGCAAATCAGTGTGGTTCATGCTGTCACGAAACATTAAAGTCCCTCTCGGTTGTGAATACTGAAGCAAAGTATTATTGAGAACATCCCCTACTTCCTCCGACTCCAGGCACAAGTTCCCTCCATTATCCTTGATTAGCCCCACCTCAATCTGGCCATCCTCTTGTTCCTCACATAAGTGGAGAAAGCCTTAGGGTTTTCCTTAATCTACCCACTAAAGCTTTGTCATGCCGCCTTCTAGCTCACCTAAGTCCGTTCTTCAGTTCCTTCCTGGTGACCTTTGTAACCTTCTAAAGCCTTGCCTCCTCAACCTTAAGTTTCTTTCTTTCTCTTGACTAGATGTTCTACATTCCTTGTCACCCAAGGTTCCTTAAAGCTACCATCCCTTCCTTGGGACAGGACGATCAGCAGGTGCTTCCTGAACAACCTCTACATTTCTGTTGTGCATTTTCCTGAGAACATCTGTTCCCAATTTAGGTGCCCCAGTTCCTGCCTGATAGCATTGTAGTTCCCCCTCCCCCCAATTAAATATTTTCCCATACAGTTTGCTCCTGTCCTTCTCCATGGATATAGGTAAAGGTCGTGGAGTTGTGATTACTGTCACCAAAATGTTGTCCCATCGAGAGATCTGACACCTAGTCTAGTTCATTGCCAAGCACTAAATCCAATATGGTCTCCCCTCTAGTCGGCCGATAGACATGTGTCAGGAACCCTTCCTGGACACAGCTGACAAAAACTGCTCCATTCAAGCTATTTGAACTAAGTAGATTGCAAACAATATTAGGGAAGTTAAAGTCACCCATGACAACAACTCTGTTACTTCTGCACCTTTGCAAAATCTGCCTTCCGATCTGCTTCTCAATGTCTCTGCTGCTATTGGGGCAACTGCAGTTAACTCCCAATAAAGTGACTGCTTCTTTCCTATTTCTGACGTCCACCCATTTTGACTCTGTAGGCAAACCCGCCTCTACAATCTCCCTTTCTACAGCTGTGATAGTATCCCTGATTAGCAATGCCACTCCTCCACCACTTTAACGACACCCACTTTTGAAACATCTAAATCTTGGAATAGCCAATGACCATTCCTGCCCCTTTGATATCTGAGTCTTCGTAATGGCCACACCATCATAGTTCCAAGTACTGACCCATGCTCTGAGTTCGTCACCCTTATTCCTGATACTACTTGCATTAAAATATACACACTTCAGTCCATCACACTGACTACACCTTTGCCCTATCAAGTGCCTGTCCTTCCTCATAGACTCTCTGCATGCTATATCTGGCTATTCACTACCTACTCCATCATCTGATCTGTAGCTCAGGTTCCACCCCTTACCAATCTAGTTTAAACCCTCCTGAAGAGCTCTAGCAAACCTCCCGTCCAGGATATTAGTGCACCTCCAGTTCAGGTGCAACCCGTACTACTTTCCTTGAAAGTATCCCAATCAATCACATATCTGAAGCTCTCCCTCTTACACCAGCCCTGCAGCCACGTGTTCCTACATTTTTCCCTTTAAATCCACGATAACGCATCTGTCACATTTTTACAACCTGGCGCATGTACAATTTGTAAATTAAAAGTCTGTAACATAAGATTGCAACAAAATAGTCTCATATTTTTGTCTTTAAATCTTTCCAAGAATGTAAAAGGATTGTGTTCCGTGGACACAATTGTCTCTGACACATTGTTTGTCACATAAGCATTTAAGTTGTTGTAAGGCCAGTCCCAAAAGTAATAATTCTTTTCCGATGGTAATGTATTTTCTCTGGTGGGTGTTAAGTTTCTTTGCAAAATATCAAATTGGCCATTTAATTCCATCATCATTTTTCTGTAGCAGTACATCTCCAACTCCTATATTACTAGCATGGATTCCAACTTTGAAGGGTTTCAGAAAGCTTGGTGCGGTGATTAATACTGGTTTTAAATTCTCAGATGCCTTCTGGCATGGTTATGTCCACCAAATGTTTGTGTTCTTCTTCAGTAAATCTGTTAGTGGCACCACCACACTGCTGAAGTTTGGAATAATCTTACAGTAGAATCCGCTTATTTGCAAAACTTGAAGCACCTGTTTCTTAGAGGATGGTTGTGGAAATTCCTTGATGGTCTTCGTCTTCGTGTTCCTTGAAGTCAACCTTCCTACACTGAAGTTATGTCCGAGGCATATCACCTCTGCTTTCCGCGAATTCTATTTTCTATTTTCTTAAAGTTTATTACCAGTTTTGCTTCTCCTAATTAGAACATAGAATGTAGAACATTCCAGTGCAGCACAGGCCCTTCAGCCCTTGACGTTACTCCAACCTGTAGAACCAATCTGAAGTACTTCTAACAGACACTATTCCATTTTCATCCATATGTTTATCAAATGACCATTTAAATTCTCTTAAAGTTGATGAGTCTACCAGAGTTGCAGGAAGGGCGTTCCATGCCCCTACTACGCTGAGTAAAGAAACCACCTCTGATGGCTGTCCTATATCTGTCACCCCTCAGTTTAAAGTTATGTCCCCTTGTGCTGGCCATCACCATCTGAGGAAAAAGGCTCTCATTGTTCACCCTATCTAACCCTTCAAAGAGCTTTGCCAACTGTGTTCTAAGTATGTGATCTTTCTATGACTCACTAATGATCACTACATCATCCAGATAAACTGCACAATTTGTTAATCCAACCACAACTCTGTTTGAGAGTCTTTGGAATGTGGCTGGTGCGTTCTTCATTCCAAGGGGAATCACTTTGAATTAATATAGCTTAGTTGGGGTTACAAATGTAGAAACTTTCTTTCGCTTTCTCTGATAAAGGTACCTGCCAATAAGCGCACACTAAATCCAACTTTCCTCCAATCTTGGCATTAGATAGGAGTCCAATTTGTTTAGTTTAAACAGCATTGACCCAAATCATGGAATTCCTTCAGATTTGGGAGCTAACGCGATTGGATGAACTCTACTCCATCTGGTTTCGATGATGTCTTCATTGAGCATCACATTCACATCCTTCTGGACCTGTGTGACTTTGAGAGGATTCAACCGGTTGGGGTGTTGTTTTATTGAAAGATAAACTTAGTAAGTTTTGAGAGAATTTGTGGTTCTGGATGTATGTTTGCTTGCTGAACTGGAAGGTTTGTTTTCAGACGTTTCATCACCACTACTAGGTAACATCTTCAGTGAGCCTCTGGTGAAGCACTGGTGATATGGCCCACCTTTTATTTGAATGTTTAGGTTTCCTTGGTTGGTGATGTCATTTCCTGTTCTTTTTCTCAGGGGGTGGTCAAGGTGTTTGTTGATAAAGTTCCAATTGGAATACCATGCTTCTAGGAATTCCTGCACCTGTCTTCATTTGTCCTAGGATGGATGCGTTGTCCCAGTTGAAGTGGTGTCCTTCCTCATCTGTATGTAAAGATATCAGTGAGAGTGGGTCATGTCTTTTTGTGGCTAGTTGATGTTCATGTATCCTGGTGGCTAGTTTTCTGCCTGTATGTCCAATGTAGTGTTTGTTACAGTTCTTGCATGGTATTTTGTAAATGCCTTTAGTTTTGCTTGTTGTCTGTGTAGCATCTTTCAAGTTCATTAGCTGCTGTATTAGTATGTTGGTGGCTTTGTGGGCTACCATGATGCCAAGGGGTCAGAGTAGTCTGGCAGTCATTTCCAAAGTGTCTTTGATGTTGGGGAGAGTGGCTAAGGTTTCTGGACATGTTTTGTCCGCTTTTTTGGGTTTGTTGCTGAGAAATCGATGAACTGTGTTCATTGGGTGCCTAATCTTTTTGAATACGCTGCATAGGTGATTTTCCTCTGCTCTTCATAGTTCCTCTCTGCTGCAGTGTGTGGTGGCTCATTGAAATAATGTTCTAATGCAGCTCTTTTTTGGGTGTTGGGTTGATCGCTTCTGTAGTTAAGTATTTGGCCTGTATGTGTTGTTTTTCCTGTAGACGCTGGTTTGAAGTTCACCATTGACTGTTTGTTCTATTGCAACATGTAGGAATGGCAGTTCGTTGTTGTTTAGCCACCAAAAGGCATGACCCACTCTCACTAGTATGTTTACATACAGATGAGGAAGGACACCACTTCGACTGGGACAACACATCCATCCTCGGACAAGCCAAATGGAGGCGTGCGCGAGAATTCCTAGGAGCATGGCCTTCCAACCAGACATCTATCAAGAAACACATTGACTTTGATACCAATTACCACCCCCTGAGAAAAAGAACAGGAAATGACCACCACAGGAAATTACATCACCAACTCAAAAAACATAAACACACAAATAAAAAGCGGGCCATATCGCCAGTGCTTCACCGGAGGTTCACTGATGATGCTACCTAGTATGGTGATGAAACATCTGAAAACTAATCTTCCAGCTGAACAAGCAAACTTCCATCCACAAAGATAAACTGTTTTCACTAGTTGAGGATTCTACACATAAAGAGCAGTGGAGGTTTGATGCTGATTTTAAATTGTTCAATTTAAATTTCAGATAGATAATTGTTTTATTAAGTAAGGCTATCAAGGGATACGGACCCAAGGTGACATACAGAGTTCAGCCACAGATCAGTCCTGACCTTACTGAATGGCAGAGCGGGCTTGACGGGCTGAATATTCATATGAATCAGGGAAATCTCTGAAATCATACTGAGCATTAATAAAGATGGTAAGGATTGTTGGAAGGCAATTATCATAGCCCCAAGCCATTTTGCTAGGTACCTTCATAAGCTTAACCATTTTTGTCACTAATCTTCCCTCCATCACGAGGTCACTTGTTCACTTGTAACTCAGTGGTAAGCACTCCTGCCTTACAGCACCAGGGTCACAGGTTCGATTCCAGCCTCGGGTGACTGTCTGTGTGGAATTTGTTCTGGGTGCTCTGGTTTCCTCCCACAGTCCAAAGATGTGCAGGTCAGGTGAATTGAACATGCTAAATTGCATTAGTCAGAGGGAAATGGGTCTGGGTGGGTTACTCTTCGGAGGGTTGGTGTGGACTGGTTGGGCCGAAGGGCCTGTATCCACACTGTAGAGAATCTAATTTAATCTAATCTAAACTCCGTGGACAATGAAGTAATCCCTGTCCATACACATCAAGATATGAACAATATTCAGGTTTGAGCTGATAAGTGGCAAGTAATATTTGTGCCACAGTTGCCAAGCAATGACCATCTCCAACAAAAGAGAATCTAACAATCTCCCTTTTGTGCTGAACCTTTGCTGAATTGCAGCAACATGTTTGTCTCTTAACTCCCCTTTGGACATTTAGGGATGGGCAATAAATGCTGGCCTATCCAGTGAAGCCCATATCCTGTTCACGAAGTCATCATCTTGCAGGTTTTTCATTACCAGATACTGAGTTGGACTATCTATATAAATACTGTGGTTAAGTGTGTGAGAAACTCACCACCTGACAGTCAAAGCTTGTCTGCTGTCCATCACATCACAGGTTAGAAGTTTGGAATACTCTTCACTTGTCTGGATGGATTTGGCTCTAATACTACTGGAATGTTAAAACTTCCCAAGAAGAAGCAACTGGCTTCTTTGACATCCCAGCCACTACCTTCAACTTAGTGCCAATATCTAGACTGGTTATTCCAAAGAATGGTGGATTGTATGAAACAGCATAATCTTTCAGCTGTTTGCCATAATCAAGGTCCTGAATGTACCTAACCTATCGCTGTACTGCAAAACTGAAAACTCTGTGCGGAATGTAAGTGATTTGAGGCTAGACAGCATTTGCTAAGCAATCCTGAGTGTGTGAACGATTACACTGACAACCTATTTAGGGTTCACTTGGCTTACAGTATGGTGTAGTGGGGTCGTGTTCAAATAACGATCAAAATTGGTGAGTGACGAAAATAGCCTCTTCATTCAACAATCACAGCGCAAGTTCAAGGCGGCAAAATAATCCTGAAATACAGTTCTTACACGAGCCGCTTTGTACACAGTTCTTACATATATTAAAGTTCCATTCTATAAGTCATGAAGGTTTGAAGGACTTCTGACCTGGGAGACAGGAGATGGGTTAAAAACTTGTGGCTAAGTGCTGGCTGTTACTTCTGGTGGGATTAAGGGTGTCTGTCCAGTTTGCATACATAATCAAGAGATGTCAGTTCTTTTGTCTTTTAAATATTAGTATAAACTACTAGACCTATGTGGTGTGAATAAGTTAGAAATCATAACAAAATAATAAAGGATATTAAACTGATTACTGCAGCTGTGTGGTGAGATTTATTTAAGATTTGCTGGCATGAGTTTCTTTCTTTCATGCAGTTTCATGCAAGCACTGTTTTGTCAGTTGGTTTCTTAAATGGGGTAATGGCCGAGCTAAAAAGTAATTAATTGGTACTTAATTGATCCAGGAGATGGTTGGTAAGGGTTGTGATTCATATTATAATGTTTAGTGGAGACTTGATGAGGATGGTATTGTTCTGTATGCTGACAAGGTGTGGAAATGCGGTCATGGGTTTCAAAGGATTGTTTTTAACTGTGGATAGTGCAGAACTCTGGTTTTATGAATGAGTAGATTAAACCCTGTTATCGTAAATAAAGGATTGTGTATGAATGAATGAATGGGAATCCGGTATTAATGAATATAGTGAGCTGGTGAGTGAGTTAATAAAGAGAGCCTATAACACACTATCTCAGTGCAGTTGTGCATACTGGAAGTCACATTCATTCTTACATGGGACCCTGTTTTTTGTAGACTGAGAAATATCATATGCCTGCGTTGAGTCTATTTCAATTCTATGAACTAGGTGGTGATGTTATATTCCATGTGAACGCATTGCCCCAAAAAATGAACTGAACAGAATCTACCTACAAGATCATAAAATTTAAACAAAGTTTGGCAGTAAATATTAGTTACTAACTCATGTGTTACTAACAAGCAATCAGAATTCACTTGCCAAACCATTCGCACTTCCTTCTCAATGCGAATATTTTCTCTTTACATTGGTATTTCTTGCCAACTTTCCTGAGAGTGCAAGGGAAAAAGGAAGTATATTTTTCGACAAATGCTTAAGTTCTATACTGCCAAAACTTTCTTTAAAGAAAGGTATTTTCAGTGGAATCCCAGATAATGATGGTTAACTACAGAAGTAGGAATGATTTTTTAATATACTTTGAGATTTGTGCATCATTGTCAAGGCCACATGTACCCATTGATTATGGCTATTGAACTGACTGGTTTGCTATTTCAGAGAGCAGTTAAGAGTCATTCGCTCTATTGTGGACCTGGAGTCACATATTGGTCAAACCATTTCTAGACTATTAATCCAGAGACCCAGGTACTAAACCCAACATGGCAGATGGTGAAATTTGAATTGAAAAGAAAACACAAAAAATCTGGAATTAAGAATCATTGTTGACGATCAGAAAAACCCCATCTGGTTCACTGATATCCTTCAGGGAAGGCAATCTGCCATTCTCACCTGCCCTGGCCTCCTTGTGACTGCAGACCCGCAGCAATGTGTGATTGACTCTCAATTGCCCTGTGAAGTGGCCTAGCAAGCCATTCAGTTGTATCAATCCCTACCAAGTCTCAAAGAAATGAAACCGGACAGATCAACTGGCATTGGCTTAGGCACCAGAAAAGATAACAACAGAAACATCCCTGTTGACCCTGGAAAGTCCTCCTTTGTGACATCTGTGGGCTTGTGCCAAAATTGGGAGAGCTAACTTACAGACTAATCAAGAAACAGCCTGAAATAGTCATACTCATGGAATCATATCTTGCAGACAATACGCCAGACGCCACCATCACCATGCCTGGGTGTGTTCTGTCTCACCGGCAGGATAGAGCTAAAATAGGTGGTAGCACAATGATATTACAGTCTCGAGGAAGTTGCCCTGGAAGTCCTCAACATTGACTAAGGATGTTGGGAAACTTGAAAGGGTTCAGAAAAAAATTACAAGGAACTTCCTGTTGGAAGGTTTATAAGATCGTGAGGGGCATGGAGAGGATAAATAGTCAAAGTCTCTTCCCTGGGGTGGGGGAAGTCCAGAACTGAAGGGCATAGGTTTAGGGTGAGAGGGGAAAGATATAAAAGGGATCTAAGGGGCAACTTTTATGCAGAGGGTGGTACATGTATGGAATGAGCTGTCAGAGGAAATGATGGAGGCTAGTCCATTGCAACGTTTAAAAGTCATCTGGATGGATATATGAATAGGAAGGGTTTCGAGGGATATGGGCCTTGTACTATCAGGTGGGACTAGATTGGGTTGGGATATCTGGTCGGCCTGGACAGTTGGACTGGGCAGAGTCTGTTTCCGTGCTGTACATCTCTATAACTCTATAACTTACAGTCTCATGGCTTCAGGTTAAACACAGGCAAGGAAACCTCCTGATTACCACAACTTACAGACTAATCAAGAAACAGCCTGAAATAGTCATACTCATGGAATCATATCCCCCTCTGCCAATGAATCGGTACTTTTCCATGTTATACAATGCTTAGCGAGAGCACAGAGGTTGGCAAGGGCACAAAATGTATTCTGGGTGGAGGATTTCAATGTCCACCATCAAGAGTGGTTTGGCATTACTAATTGAATTGGTTGGGTCCTAAAAGGACATAGCTGCTAGACTGAGTCTGCTGCAGGTGATGAGGAAACCACCAAGAGGGAAAAACATACTTGACTTCATCCTTGCTAATCTGCTAGCTGCAGATGCATCCGTCCGTGCCCAAATAAGAGTGACCACCACAGAGCCCTTGTGGAGACCAATTCCGGCCTTGACGTTGAAAATAACCACCATCATGTTGTGTGGCGCTATCACTGTGCTAAGTGGGACAGCCTTTAAACAGGTTTAGCAACTCTCGGCTGGGCATCTGAGTGGTGAGGTGTGCCATGAACAACAGAATTGTACTCTACAATCTGTAAACTTGTGGCCCAGCATGTCCCTTGCTCAACCATTACCATCGAGCCAGGGGATCAACCCTGGTTCAACAGAGAGTCCAGGAGGGAATGCCAGGAACAGTATCCACCATACCTGAAGATGAGGTGCAAGCCTGGTGAAGCCACCAAACTGGACGACTTGCATACCAAACAACATAAACAGCAAGTGATAGAACTAAGTAATCCCACAAGCACCAGATCAGATATAAGCTCAGCAATCCTGACACATCCAGTTGTGAATGGTAGTTAACGATTAAACATCTGACTAGAAGGAGGCTGCACAAGTAAATATCCCTATCTTCAATTATGTAAGAGCCCAGCACATAACTGCAAAAGATGAGGCTGAGGCTTTCATTGCAGTCTTCAGCCAGAAGTGCCGAGTGCATGATCCATCTTGGCCACCTGCAGTGGTGACAGCATTGTAGAAACCAGTCTTCAGCCAATTCGATTCACTCGATGTGATATCAATGACCAGCTGGGGACACTGGATACTGCAAAGGCTACAGGCCATGACAACATTCTGGCATTAGTACTGAGGACTTGTGCTCCAAAACTTGCTGTTCCAGTACAGTCACAACACTGGCATCTATCCGACAATGTGGAAAACTGCCCAAGTATGTCCTCAACATAAAAAGCTGGATACATCCAACCTGGCCAATTACCACCCTGTCAGTCTATTACCGATCATCAGTAAAGTGATGGAAGGGGTCATCAACAGGACTGTCAAGCAGCACCTGCTAAGCACTGACCTATTCAATGATGCCCAGTTTGTGTTCCGTCAGGGCCACTCAGCTCCTGATCTCATTACAGCCTTGATCCAAACCTGGATAAAAGAACTGAATTTCAGAGATGAGGTGAGTGTGACAACCCTTGGCATCAAGGTGGCATTCAATTAAGTGTGGCATCAAGGAGCCTTAGCAAAACTGGAATCAGCAGGTATCAGAGGGCAAACTCTCCAGTAGTTGCGCTCATACCTGACTGTTATGAAGGTATGGAAGTACTGTACCTTGAAGAGAGTTGAAAAGCTAGCAAGGACTGCCTGACACAGCATACAGTGTTCTGAACAAGGTAGCAATGTAACACTTGGTCAAAACCAGTAGTACAGCAGTGTTGCTATGGAATACAAAAACAAATTCGGCCAATCAGTTTAAATTATGCCCCAAGATATCAGAATCCAATCAAATTTGAATTTAGTATTTTGATAATATTAAAACCAATGAAACGATCCAATGTTTTGGGGTATAAAACCAGACATTTTGAACAGTTAGGGGAGAACTGCCAAGCCGGGGAGAAAGTGAGGTCTGCAGGTGCTGGAGATCAAAGTTGAAACTTTATTGCTGGAACAGCACAGCAGGTCAGGCAGCATCCAGGGAACAGGCCCTTCTTCAGGAATGCAACTGCCAAGCCACCAACAAGTACAGACTGCCAGCAGAAAGGCTCTCGGAAAGGTACCTGACTACAAAACGTTTGCGCAGCAGGACATCAAAAAGGTGACAGAGGAAACCTGCAGAAGAAGATAAAAAGAGAAGATTCGACAGCTGACTGGTTTTGAAATTTTTTTTATAAATCTTAATCAGGATTTTTTTTATCAGGCTAGTGTTGTAGAGTGGGAGGTAAGAGAGAGGTTTAAGAGAAAGGAGTTGTAAATAGTTGTTGGTTTTAATATTCTCTGTTGGACTTAAAGAGTCTTTGCCTCTCCAATTTTAACACATTACAACACGACGTGAATCTTATTTGTATGGCTGGTTTAAATTAGCAGAGGGGTTTAACCTGTGTTGGAACGATGACACAGAGGAGGATGGTTGTGGTTGTTGGAGATTCGACATCTCTGCTCCAGGGCATCTCTGCAGGAGTTCTGCAGGGTGTCCTATGCCCAACCATTTTCACCTGCTTCACCTTTTCTCCATCATAAGGTCAGAAGTGGGAATGTTTGCCAATGATTGCACAATGAGAGGCAAAAAAACCCTGCAGGTGCTGTAATCTAAAGTAGGAAAGCAGGAGGCTAGAAGAATATAGCTGGAAGCCAGACAGCATCAGGAGATGGAGAAGTTGACGTTTCTGGTATGACTTCTTTATATGTATTCTTCAGGAATGAAGTTGGGGGTAGGAGGAGCTTTAGATAAAAGGAGGAGGGAGGGTTTTGGGTGGGGAGAATGGCAGAATGGTGAAGTGGTGATAGATGAACACATGGTGGGTATGACCTGATTGGTAGATGGGAGGGATGAATCCACTAGGTAGTGGAAGGAAGGATCAGTAGTTGGAATCAAAAGGAGGAAGTTGGGCTGGATAGGGAGTCGGGGGGTGGGTGAGAAAGTTACTTGAAATTAGAGAACTTTTTGTTGAGGCCTCCAGGCTGTAGGCTCCCCAGGCAGAAAATGAGGTGGTGTTCCTTTAACTTGCGGTCTGATTTACTGTGGCAATGGAGGAGGCTGAAGATGGACATGTGGGAGTGGGAAGGGAAATTAAAATGGATTATGAGCAGGAGGTCAGACTGGCCTTAGAGGACTGGCTGAGAAGTTTGTTGAAATGTTCCCTAAGCGAACATTTTTGTCTCACTGATGTAGAGAAGACCACATTGGGAGTAGTGGTTGCAGGAGAGGCACAATGATTGATTGTACAATGTTTCGCACCATTCATGATGACTCCGACTCTGAAGCAGCCCATCTTTAATTGCTACAAGATCTGGACAATATCCAGGTTTGGGCTGACAAGTGACAAGTAATATTTGTGCCACACAAATGCTAGGCTATGACCATTTCCAAAAGGCAATCCGACCACTGCCCCTTGACATTCAACTGAATCCCATTCTATCAACATCCTGAGAGTTATCATTGATCAGAAACTGAAGTGGACTTGCCACATAAATATAGTGGCTGCAAGAGCAGGTCAGAGACCAGGAATACTGCAGTGAATAACTTACCTTCTGTCTCCCCAATGCCTGTCCACCATCTACAAGTCAGGAGTGTGATGGAATATTCCCCACTTGCCTGGATGAGTGCAGCCCCAACAAGACTCTAAGTTTGACACCATCGAGGACAAAGCAGCCTGTTTGATCAGCACTGTATCCATAAGCATCCACTCCCTCCGCCACTGATGCTCAGTAGTAGCAGTGTGTCCTGTCTACATTGTGCACTGCAGATATTCACTAAAGATCCTCAGACAGTATCTTCCAAACCCATGACCACTTTCATCTAGAGGAACATGGGTAACAGATACGTGGGAACACCATCTTTCAAGTTCCACTCCAAGCCACTCACCATCCTGACTTGGAAATATATCAGCGTTCCTTCACTGTCGCTGTGTAAAAATCCTGAAATTCCCACCCTGATGGCATTATGGGTCAACCCACAGCTGGTGGACTGCAGCAGTTCACGAAGGCAGCTGGCCACCACCTTCTGAAGGGGCAACTATGGATGGGCAATAAATGCTGGCCAGCTAGTGAATTAAAAAAAAAACCTGGTAATGAATGGCAGATTTTCTCCCCGCAAGGGCATTTGTAAGCCAGCTAAGTTTTTAAGATAGTTAACAATAATTTCATGGTCAGTATCTCTGAGACTAGTTTTCAATTCGAGATTTTATCAACTGAATTTAAATTCTACTAGCTGCTGGAATGGATTTGAACTCATCCATCAGACTATTAGCCTAGACCTCTAGATTACTAGTGCTCTACATTATCACTGCTGCACCATTGCCACCTATGCCTCTGCTAATTGAATCACCATTATCAACTTAGATCAATGGAAGAGGAAACGGCTAGGATGCATATGTTTCCCCATTGAAATGGGAGATGAACTTATCCGAGAATATGCTTCAGGATCTCCTGAAATTGATGTAGATTGGGGAAAAGAAATGCGTTCAACTCCTTCATTATTCACCATGCCAAATGAAAAATGTGTGCATTGTTTCACATGATCTATTCTTTCTGCTTTCAGGTCCAGGAATTATTACATCCACAGCCTTGCCACCAATTTCAACCAAAAGCAAAGGTCATCTGGTAAGTTAGTGTTGTAAAACATTCACTTGCTTTATTTTGTAGAATTACATAACTAATTTTATTGTTTTTGAGCCCTTTCCCACTTGCCTGTTGTTGCTAGAGTCTTGTTTTGCTGATCGTAAGATGAATGGAAATCTATGAAATCATTGGACAATGTCAATGATGTGATCATAAAAACAATAACAGACCATCCTACTTTGAAAGTTCTGAGTCCTTTCCACAGATATCAGTTTAATTGTCGGTAATATTAGCATTGAGCTTTTTTGTTCCACTAGTTGTTTTGCCACATCGTGATATCTTAGAATTCTATTTGGTCATTATTATTTTTAAACAAGGAAACTGTAATGATGCATGGAAAATTGCCTTGTACACAAATAAAGTACAAAAGAGGATAACATGAGCAACTGTGTTTATTTGATTAGATTCCCTACAGTGTGGAATCAGGCCCTTCGGCCCAACAAGTCCACACCAACCTTCCAAAGAGCAGCCCACCCAGCACCATTCCCTGACATTTACACATTTACCCCTGACTGATGCACCTAACATTATGGGCAATTTAGCATGGCCAATTCACCTAACCTGCACATCTTTGAACTGTGAGAGGAAACCAGAGCACCTGGAGGAAACCCATGCAGACACTGGGAGAATGTGCAAACTCCACACAGACAGTTGCCCGCAGCCGGAATTGAACCAGGCTCCCTGGCGCTGTGCTAACCACTGAGCCACCGTGCTGCCCTATTGTTAAACTCAAATCAATCGGTTTGCAATGGTCAGGCATCCTGACATTTGCAATGGGCCACATTGAGCAACAGGGCATTGTTGCATTTTACCAGTTTGGGGAGTAAATCATGTGCCATTTTTGTACTAACTTCTTGTCACTAACTCCCGCATCTAATCTGTGTCACCAGCGGGATGGTAGGTATATTAGACATCTTTTGTTTTAGGTGGAACTGGTAACTGCATGAAATGAATATTGAATTCAATTAAATGTTAAACCCACGTTTATCCTTTGAGCAATTGTTGGAGAGCATTGAAGGAGTATCAGAAACTGGCATCTTTTTAACTCGAGTGAAGAGAAGCAGGAGTGCCAACCCGGTTCTGCCTCACTCTGCTATGTTCTGGCATGAATGAAGTAACAATTGCTGTGAGATTCTTTAGTCTCAGCTTTGCCCTCGTCCACCAGAAGAGACAATATTTTATAATTTTTCACAATATTGCCCCAGAGACCATTTAGAGCAGAACTCAAACCAGTTTTGGGTATTCATCATTAGTCAGGGTTTTTGAAGCTATATTTTGGTTTCCTGGAACACTTGAAATGCTGAAGCTGAATCTTCTCTGAAATTTGAAGCCTTTTTTTGTGATGTGGTATAGTTGGTAGTTACTATATCATCAAAAAATTACTAGAGGTTAATTTTTGCCTTTTTATTTTCCCATTTAATACCAGTCTCGCCCTTTTAAGCTGCAAACACCTGGCTTGTCTACGTACAATCAAGAACTATGGTTAATGTGCCGCTTTGAACCCAACAAGTCCACAGGTATGATTATCTAAATAAAGGGCAAATTGTTTTGCCATATAATTTGAATGTTCACAAATTAATGATGACACCAGATCTCAAAATTTAGAATCAAAGAATCATGCAGTCCAGAAAGAGGGCCTTTGGCCCATCGAGTCTGCACGGGCAACAATAAAGTCTGAAACTACATTTGATTCCACTTTCCAACACTTGGTCCATAGCCTTGAATGTTATGACATGCCAAGATATGGAGGTGCCGGTGTTGGACTCGGATGGGCAAAGTCAGAAGTCACACGACACCAGGTTTTCATCAAACAGGTATATTTGAAATCTCAGCTTTTGGAGCTAGCCCCTTTGTCAGGTGAAGTGAGAGAGAAGCACACAGACACAGAATTTATATGTTTAAAAATCAAGGGCAGAGAGAAAATATCATTCAAAAGCTGTGAGTGGAGTGTCAAATAATAAGTCTCTGCAGATGATCAAAAGTGTCAGATGGTGTGAGTAAAGTGTCAACAGCTGAATAATAAGTGAAGGGATGGCCTATAATCCAATTAAATAAGGCAGAAAAAATTAAAAATAAGGTGGTGCCAGAGACAAACCAAAGTTTGGTTTTCGGAGTCTGGATACAATGCTCCACAAGTCCTGCTGCGTGTGGACAATAAGCACAATGGAGTTGGCAGCGGATACTGAAGTGAAAGCATAATTCCTCATTTATTTCGCCAACAAAATGAGGACCATTGTCAGAAGACAGGCAATAGGGAATGCCAAAGTGGGGAATAATCTCCTTAAGTAGGATACTCACAACAGTTTTGGTAGTAGCTTCAACCCATTTAGAAAAGACATCAACAATAACCAAAACATACATATAGTTTTGACACCTCTAACTCGATGAGGTCAAGTTGAAGGGTTTGGAAAGGTCCTTGAGGGAGGGGCATTTTGACCACCGGGCAAGGTATACCCTTGCCTGGGTTGTGTTCTATCACTGACACATTGAGCTACCTGCTGGAGGTGAGGGTGCCAACAGGTGGTCAATAGGAGGTCAGGTGTAGAGCGAGCACCACTGTGTAGCATTATGAAGACAATCAACTACCCACAGAGCAAGAGTATCAGCAAACATACAAATCTGTCCAGCTGGAGTGGTCCATAATTTAGTAACAAGATTACAATAACAGCCTGCTTTGGACCACATCTGCCTTTCAGAATCAGAGGCGTCCCCTTGTAAGGTAACAACATCTTGAATGGTTGGCATTAGTTTAACCGTGGTCAACTGACTCCTGTCAGAGATTTCAAGCTGGCTTGTCATTTTAGGCACAATCATAAGACGGTTGCGAGAGGCTAGTTTTGCAGCCTCATCAGCAGCGCGATGTCAACAGGGGATTGGTCAGTAGTATGGGCAGCACATTTGATAACAGAAACCTGCTTTGGGAATAAGAGCGTGGTTAAAAGGTCTCAGACAAGCTGGCGCTGGGAAATTGGAGTACTAGATGATGTCAAAAATCCTCTGTTCCTCCCAGAGTTGTCCAAAGTCCTGCACAACCCCAAAAGCATATTGGGAATCAGTATAAATGTTAGCATGAAGACGAGTGTCGAGGATGCAAGCACGACTAAGTGCTAAAAGCTCAGCTTGCTGGGCAAAAAAAGGAGTCTCAAAGGCAGCAGATTCCAGGACACAGCCATAGTCATTAACTATCTCATAGCCTGAAAGGCGAGTACCTGTATGGTCAGTAAAGGAACTACCATCAGTGAACATATTGATATCAGGGCCTGAGATAGGGGCGTCAGAGAGGTCTGGATGAACTTGAAGATCCTCGTTAATGAGAAGAAGACAATCATGATCAAGAGCGGATAAGGGTGAAGGAGGATGTATAAGGAAATCAGCGAGATTAATAGTAGTACAATTCTTGAAGGTCAGTCGAGGATTGTTGAGGAGGTAAATCTCATAATGGGTTTTGGCGAGCGGCAGTCAAATGTTGAATTTGTAGGTGTCCTAACAGGGCAATTACGGCATGAGAACTGTAGATGGCAATGTCTTGCCGTAGTGTAAGATTTTCTGCAGATTGTAGACTAAAATAAATAACTGTTAGGATTTGAGTGCAGCAGAGATGTCTTAAGGCAACAGGGTCAAGTTTAGTAGAAAAGTAGGTCACTGGGTGGTGTCGATCTCCAAGCAGTTGAGTGAGAACTGAAGTGGCACAGTCATCCAAGATGGTGCAGTACAGTTGGAAGGGTCTGTCACAGAGTGGTCTTCCCAAAGCTGGAGCTTGTAACAAGGCATGCTTAAGTTCATTGAAAGCTTGCTTCCTCTCTAAGGAGAGATTGAAGGTCCCTTCATGAGAGGTGAATGGGGTCAACACCTTAATGAGGAGAGTTGCATTTGGAATCCATTGTCGGCAGAAGTTGACCATGCCCAGCCACTTGCGGACTTGTTTTGTGGTTGGAACTGGGAAGTTGACAATAAGTGTGACGCGGCTCTGTTCAAGAGAGCATGAGTCAGTAGACAGGATGAATCCCAGAAACATTACCTGATGTTGTGCAATAGAAATCTTCTGTGGAGAGACCACATATGGCAAGTGTTTCAGATAGTTGAGGAGGAGGACGACATCAAATCCTCTGATTGTGAAGGCTAACACGAGGGGTAATAGATTTAGGACAGGTATCAGATACTCTTCACTCAGAGTATTGGGGGCGTGGAATGGCCCTCCTGCAACAGTAGTAGACACGCCAACTTGAAGGGCATTTACATGGATACACATATGGATAATAATGGAATAGTATAGGTTAGATGAGCATCAGCTTAATTTCACAGGTCGGCACAACATCAAGGGCCAAAGAGCCTGTACTGCGCGGTTACGTTCTATGCTCCAAGTCGAGAGAGAGAATGCTGCCCCTAATCATTCTTGATTCCCCTTGCCAAATAAGATTCAATCTATCTATGTTCTAAAAATACTCTATGACAATATTGGTAAGAATGACCACTGCAGAGTCCTTGTGAAGATGAAGTCTTCACATTGAGAATAACCTTCATCAGCTGTGGGCCATCAGTAGCAGCAGAACTGTACTCCAGCATAATCTATAATCTCAAGGCGCAGCATTTCCTCCACTTATTCAGTACCGTCAAGCCAAGGAATTAACTCTGGTTCGATGGAGAGTGCAGAAGGGCAGCACAACGCATTCCTAAAGACAAGGTGTCAACCTGGTGAAGTCACCAAACAGGACTACTTGCATGCCAAATAGAATAAGCAGCATGTGATAGAGCTAATCAATCCCGCAACCAATGGATCAGATCTAAGTTCTGCAGTCCTGCCACATCCAGTTGCAAATGGTGGTGGACACTTAAATAAATGACTGGAGGAGGAGGCTCTGCAAATATTCCCATCCTCAAGATGGAAGAGCCCAGCACATCAGTGTGAAAGATAAGTCTGAAGCTTTCTGAGCAATCTTCAGCCAGAAATGTTGAGTGCATGATCCATCCTGGCTCCTCCAGTGGTCCCCTGCGTTACAGATACCAGTCTTCATTTAATTTGATTCACTTCACATGATATCAAAAAATGGTTGGAGACACTCTATACTGCAAACACCACGGGTTCTGACAACATTCCGGCAATATTACTGAAGACTTGTATTCCAGAAACTGCCACTCCCATACAACCAAGCTCTTTCAGTATAGCTACAACATTGGCATCTACCTGACAATGTGGAAAATTGCCCAGCTATGTCCTGGACAGATCCAACCCAGCCAATTACCGCAACAACAGCCTACTCTCATCAATAAAGTGATAAAGATGTCATCAACAATGCAATTGAGCAGCACCTGATCAGTGATGCCCAGTTTGCATTCTGTCAGGGCCATTCTGCTTCTGTCCTCATTATAGCCTTGGTTCAAACATGGTCAAAGAGCTGAATTCCAGGGGTGAGGTGAGAGTGACTGCCCTCGACATCAAGGTTGCATTTGACCAAGTGTGGCATCAAGGACCCCTAGCAAAACTGGAATCATGGTATCAGAGGACAAATTCTCTGGTGATTATAGTCAGACCAGACACACAGGAAGGTGGTTCTGATTTTTGGAGGTCAGTTATTTCAGCTCCAGGGCAACTCTGCAGGAGTTCCTCAGGGTGGTGTCCTAGGCCCAACTATCTTCAGATGTTTCATCAACCCAAAATACATTTCTAGTTTTCACTTAATCCATTCCTGTTTATAGCAAGTTACAGACACTCAATACTATTTGTGAAAAGCAATTTATTCTTCTGTTTTGGTTTGTGATTTTTATTGGTGCCTCTAGTTATGCTTATCCCCACAAGAGTAAACATTTTCTCTGCATCCACTATATTGAAACCTCTAATACTTCAGATCACCTTTTGAGTCTTACTATCTCTTTATCATTTCCTCAAATACTCAAGTTTGTGAGACACAACCATGCTGCCTGACACAAATAAGTTCATATTCTTCCAAATGTGAATAAATCCTGTCTGTAAGAATCTTCTCCAATAATTTCCCTACCACTGTTGTAAGTCTTGCCAACCTGTAAATTCCTGGGTTATCTCTGTTGCCCTTCTTAAATAAAGGAACAACAATGGCTATTCTTGGACCTCTCCTGTGACTAAAGAAGATACAAAGATTTCTTCGAACAGCTGGTGCTGGAGCCTACCAGGGAGAAGGCAATTCTAGATCTGGTATTGTGCAATGAACCAGAATTGATCAGGGATCTCGAAGTGAAGGAGCCATTGGAAAGTAGTGACCATAAGCTTCAATCTGCAACTTGAGAGGGAGAGGGTACAATCAGAAGTGACAATATTTCAGTTGAATAAAGGGAACTATGGAGCTATGAGGGAGGAGCTGGCCAAAGTTCAATGGTGCAATACCTTAGCAGGGATGACAGTGGAGGAACAATGACGGATATTTCTGTGTATAATGCAGAAGATGCAGGATCAGTTCATTCCAAAAAGGAAGAAAGATCCTAGGAGGAGGCATGGGGTGGCCGTGGCTGACGAGGGAAGTTAAGAAACTTATAAAGTTAAAAGAGAAAAAGTATAACATAGCAAAGATAAGTAGGGAAACTGAGGACTGGGAAGCTTTTAAAGAACAACAGAGGATTACTAAGAAGGAAATACGCAGAGAACAAATGAGGTACGAAGGTAAACTGGCCAAAAATATAAAGGAGGATAGTAAAAGCTTTTTCAGAAAAGTGAAAGGGAAAAAAATGGTGAAGTCTAAAATTGGGCCCTTGAAGACAGAAACAGGGGAATATATTACGGGGAACAAAGAAATGGCAGAAGAATTGAATTGGTACTTCAGATCTGTGTTCACTGGGGAAGACACAAGCAATCTCCCTGAGGTAACAGTGGCTGAAGGACCTGAACTGAAGAGAATT
>NC_057718.1:71151674-71162604 GCF_004010195.1 Chiloscyllium plagiosum | reverse complement strand
GGCTCCATTTCGGTATGGCAGGCAGTGACCAGTGGGGTACCGCAGGGATCCGTGCTGGGACCGCTGCTTTTTACAATATATGTTAATGATATAGCAGATGGTATCAGCAATAACATTAGCAAATTTGTTGATGATACAAAGCTGGGTGGCAGGGTGAAATGTGCTGAGGATGTTAGGAGATTACAGGGTGACCTGGACAAGTTAGGTGAGTGGGCAGATGCATGGCAGATGTAGTTTAATGTGGATAAATGTATGGTTTTCCACTTTGGTGGCAAGAACAGGAAGGCAGATTACTACCTCAATGGAATCATTTTTAATGGAATCAATTTAGGTAAAGGGGCAGTATAGAGAGATCTGGGTGTTCTTGTACACCAGTCAGTGAAGGTAAGCATGCAGGTACAGCAGGTAGTGAAGAAGACTAATAGCATGCTGGCCTTCATAACAAGAAGGATTGAGTATAGAAGCAAAGAAGTTCTTCTGCAGCTGTATAGGGCCCTGGTGAGACCACACCTGGAGTACTGTGTGCAGTTCTGGTCTCCAAATTTGAGGAAAGACATTCTGGCTATTGAGGGAGTGCAGCATAAGTTCACGAGGTCAATTTCTGGAATGGCGGGACTACCTTACGCTGAAAGACTGGAGCAACTGGGCTTGTATACCCTTGAGTTTAGAAGACTGAGAGGGGATCTGATTGAGACATATAAGATTATTAAAGGATTGGACACTATGGAGGCAGGAATCATGTTTCCGCTGATGGGTAAGTGCCGAACCAGAGGACACAGCTTAAAAATACGGGGTAGATCATTTAGGACAGAGATGAGGAGAAACTTCTTCAGCCAGTGAGTGGTGGCTTTGTGGAATGCTCTGCCCCAGAGGGCAGTGGAGGCCCAGTCTCTGGATTCCTTTAAGAAAGAGTTGAATAGAGCTCTCAAGGATAGTGGAATCAATGGTTATGGAGATAAGGCAGGAACAGTATACTGATTAAGGATGATCAGCCATGATCATATTGAATGGTGGTGCAGGCTCGAAGGGCAGAATGGCCTACTTCTGCACCTATTGTCTATTGTACAAGGCCCCAGCAGTTTCCTCACCAGCCTCCATTAGTATTCTGGAATAGATCCCATCAGGTCCTGGGGATTTGTCTACCCTAATACATACAAAGCACCCAACACACCTTTTTTTTTATATATCAACATGCCCCACAATATTAAAATCCCCCTTCCTAGACTCACCATCCTCT
Source organism: Chiloscyllium plagiosum (assembly GCF_004010195.1). NCBI lineage: Eukaryota > Metazoa > Chordata > Chondrichthyes > Orectolobiformes > Hemiscylliidae > Chiloscyllium > Chiloscyllium plagiosum. The sequence goes on along the minus strand of NC_057718.1, from coordinate 71,161,367 downwards.
GTGTCCTTCTTGTTAATGAACACTTTGCATTGGAATTCACAAAGAACCTCACCCATCTCTTCTGGTTCCATGCATAAATTCCCTCCTCTCTTCTTGAGCAAAACAGCCCTTTCCCTTGCTAACCTCTTTTTCCTTATAAACATATAAAAAGCCTCGAGGTTTTTTTTAATCCTATTTGCCAAGATAATTTTATGCTCCTTTTAGCACTCCTGAGTCCTGTTTGAGTTCTTTTTTACTTTCTTTATATTCCTTGCAGGCTCTGTCTGTCTTCAGTGTCCTAAACTTTTGTGTATGCTTCCTCTTTATTTCTGACTAAGCTCATAATTTCTCCTCTTGTTTGAGGTTATTAAATCTTGCCATTTTCATCCCTCACTTTCCCAGAAACATGACAGTCCTGACTCTAACCAATTGGCCTTTAAAAGATTCCCACATAACAGATGTTGATATACCCTTAAACAGCCATCCCTAATTGACATTGCCCAGTTTTTGTCTAATATTGTGTAGTTAGCCTTCCCCCAATTTAGTATTTTCACCCAAGACCTACTCTTATTTTTATCCATAAATAACTTAAAGCTTACAGAATTATTGCCACTGTTCCAAAAATGCTTCCCCACTGAAACTTCATTCATCTGGCTGGGCTAAATCTGCTGATCATCAAACAGAGGAATTTAAGATGCAAAGATGACCAAAGGAGTTTTGTTTAATATTCATTTGTAGGATGAGGGCATCACTGACCAAACAGCATTTATTGCCCATCAGGCAGTTAAGAGTCGACCACATTGTTGAGAGTCTGGAGTGAAATGTACACCAGACCAGGTAAAGGTGGCAGCTTCTTTCCCTCCAAGGTTTTCCCTAACAATCAACAATGGATCAACAAGCAACAAACTAGATGGGTTTTCCCTAAAAATCAACAATGGATTCACGGTAATCGTGAGACACCTAATTCCAGGCATTTTTATTGAATGTAAATTCCACCATCACAATGGCGGTATTCAAACTCTGGTCACTAGACATTATCTAGGTCTCTAGGCTGACAGTCCAGTGATAATACCACTAGGCCATTGCCTCGCAAGTCTGCAAAAACATCTAAAAATGAGTGGTGAAAAACCTTTGTAGAAGTAGTATAATATGGAGTTGTTTACATTGGCAGGAAGCATGGAAATGGTTAACAACTGTATAATTCCAAATTGCAGAGAGAGTCAGGTGCTCTGGGGAATCGTGAAAAGTAGTGTGCAGGTACAGCATGTAAGCAAGGTGGCTAATGAGATGCTATTCTTCGTTATGACTGGAATTGAACATGAAGGTCTGGGTGTTATATTTCCATTCGACAGGGCATTGTGGAGACCATATCTCGACTACTATATGTAGTTTTGGTTCCCTTATTCAACAAATGATGTAAATGCATTGGAGGCTTTTCAGAGGAAGTTCATGAGATTGATATCTGGAATAAGCGGCTGTCGTATGCAGAAAGGTCAGGTAGGCTGAGCTTGCTTCCACTGGAGATTAGAAGAATGACAGGCAACTTGTTTGAAGTGTGTAAAACCCTGAATGGTCTTGACAAAGTGGATGTGGAGATGATGTTTCCTCTTCTGAGTCAGTCCAGATCCAAGGCACTACTTTAAAACAAGCGGTCATCTTTCAGAACATAGGTGAGAACTTTTTCCTTTCAGTGAATTGTAATTTTGGAATTCACTGCTGCCTTTGTCCTTCCAGACGAAAATGGTCATCGGTTTAGAAGGTGCTGTCTGAGGATCTTTGGTTAATTTCTGCAGTGCATCTTGTAGATAATACACACTGCTGCTGCTACTGAGCTTCAGAGGTGGAGAGAGTGGATGCTTGTGGATACAGTGCCAGTCAAGTGAGCTGCTTTGTCCTGGATGGTGTCAAGCTTCTTGAGTGTTTTTGTGTCGGCACAGATCCAGGCACCTTGTAGATGGTGGACAGGTTTTGTGGAATCAGGTGAGTTATTTGCCTCAGTATTCCTAGCCTATGATCTGCTGTTATAGTTATTGTATTGATCTGGTGAGTCCCGTTAAGTTTCTAGTCAATGATAGTGAGTTACAGTGATGGTTATGCTGTTGAATGTCAAGGGGCCGTGGTTAGATTGCCTGTCAGTTATTGGTGATCGTTATATGTGGCATTTGTGTGGCATGAATGTTACTTGCCGCTTGTTAGGTTGAGCCTGAATATTGTCCAGATCATGTTGTATTTGAATATGTTCTGCTTTAGTATCTGGGGACTTGCGAATGATGCTGAACATTGTGCAATCATCGACAAGCATCCCCACATCTGACCTTATGATGGAGGGAAGATCATTGACGAAATAGCTGAAGAAGTTTGGGCCTTGGACATTACCTTGAGAAACTCCTGCAGAAATGTCCTGGAGCTGAGATGATTGACCTCCAACAACCATGACCATCTTCCTATATGTTAGGTGTGACTCTAACCACTGGAGAGTTTTCCCCTGATATCCATTGATTCCACTTCTTCTGAAGTTCCCAAATGCCACACACAATTGAATGCAGCCTTGATGTCAAGGGCTGTTCGTCTCACCTCACCTTTTAAGTTTAGCTCTTTTAGCTATAATGAAGGAGCGGAGGGGTGCTGGCGGAACTCAACCTGAGCATCACTGAGCAAGTTATTGCTGAGCAGGTAGTGCTTAATTGCACTGTTGATGACACCTTCTACTATTTTACTGATGATTGAGAGTAGACTGATGCGGCACTAATTGGCTAAGTTGGATTTGTCCTGCTTTTATGTACATACCATACCTGGGCAATTTTCCATGTTGTCAGGTAGATACCAGTATTGTAACTGTACTGGAAGAGCTTAGCTAGGGGAGCCGCAAGTTTTGGAGCCAAGCACTATTGCTGGAATGTTGTCAGTGCCTGTAGCCTTGCAGTATCTAGTGTCTCCAACTGTTGCTTGATATCACATGGAGTGAATTGAATTGACTGGAGACTCGTTTCTGTAATGCTGTGAACAGAGGAGGTGGCCAAGATTGATCATGCACTCAGCATTTCTGGCTGAAGATTGCAGCGAAAGCTTAAGCCTGATGTGCTGAGCTCTTCCCTCATTCAGGATGAGGACATTTGTGTGAGTTGTTTAATCCATCACTATTCGTGATTAGATGTGGCAAGACTGCAGAGCTTAAATGTGACCTTATGTTTGTGGGATTGCTTAGTTCTGTCTATTACTTGCTGCTTATGATGTTTGGCATGCAAGTAATCTCAATTGATTTTACAAGGTTGACACTCATCTTCAGGTATGGCTGGTTCTTCTCTTGGCATGACCTCCTGCACCTTCTGCTGAACCAAAGTCGATTCCCTGGCTTGATGGTACTGGTTAAGTGGGGGATATACTGGGCCATGAGCTTACAGATTGTACTGGAGTATGATTCTGCTGCTGCCGATGGCCGACAGCACCTCGTAGCACCGAGTCTTCGGTTGTTAGGTCTGATCGAAGTTTCTCCCAGTTCACATGGTGATTGTGCCACACAACATGATCGTGGTTGTTCTCAATGTGAAGGTTATTCTCATTGTCTCCGCAAGGACTGTGCGTTTGTTGCTGTTAGCGATACTGTCATGGACAGATGCATCTGCAGTTGGCAGATTGGTAAGTGTAGGAACGTTTTGCCTCGAGGGAGTGCTAAGACTCAAAAGGCAGGCTGAATTCAGGCAAGTGGAAGACTTATACTCAAGCCGAAACCAGTTAATGCAGGGACAGGGCCGAAGAGTCTTCCTCGAATCTTGCCTTGATGTGAGAAGTCAATTTTTCCCTTAATCTTTAGCTTAGATTGGAAGGTAAATCAGTGACATGCTCTCTGTAAACAGGATTCCTGAAGAAGGGCTTATGCCCGAAACGTCGATTCTCCTGCTCGTTGGATGCTGCCTGACCTGCTGCATTTTTCCAGCAACACATTTTTCAGCTCTGATCTCCAGCATCTGCAGTCCTCACTTTCTCCTCTCTGTTAACAGAAAGTATATAAAACAATCACATACAACTTGATCACTGCGTTCCACTCACTTACTTCATATACCCAATCCAAAGGGACACCTAATCAATGATGGGCTTTCCTATGGATAGCCCTAGGTTCCCATGGTGTTTAACAGGCACTGTAATCTCTGGGCCTTGGAATCTTTCCATGCATCTTATTCATTTGCATTCCAAAGTTAATTACTACACTCCTTCCAGTGTCTCTCATGCTAGTTTATCTCGAGGGACTATTTGAATTTTGTTCTTCATTACGTTTCATTTTATAAAATTCAATTGCTCACATTTTCTATTGTCCTAATTAATAGGAATGAAGAAGTACCAAAAAACGTTTGTTTTAACTAGCTATAATATTTTTATTATGGACTTCCATTATATAGTTACACAATTATACAGCTACTCTTACTGTCAGGACTTTGTAATTAGTGGACTGTGAACAATCTATCTTGTTCTAGGAATTAGAGGAGTCATTTGTTAAAGCCAGGTAACTTCACATCTAGGTCTAAATTCTTTCTCTTTAATACTTTTACGAAGCGTTGGTTGTATGTATTTATTTTATATTGCAAGCTGCTCTTATGATTCTGAAGAACCTTTAACTAGAACCTTTTATTTTAATATTTGTGAAACATTTTTGCAAAACAGGCATTTACAACAAAATAATTTTCACTGTTCTGATAGCTGCTAGGGACCAGGCTTATACTGCACCTAGTGTTTATTCATTCACTGGGGCAATTATTCTTTCTTTAATGAAGGCTAGGATTAGTCACTTCTCTGTCCTGCATACACACTCACATCAAAAATGTCTATCAGGGCATACTCATGGTTCTGATCTAGCTGTGTTCAAAGATGTTGTGTGTCTTTTAAAGGCTAGAACAGACTATTTGTCTTATTTATGTGCAGTCAGCCATCTTATACTTTAATGCTAGGACAGGCTGCCTTTTTGTTTGCTGGCCATTTCTCCTGACTAATGCACTTAGCCTACACACCCCTGAACACTGTGGGCAATTTAGCATGGCTTGTTCACCTAACCTGCACATCTTCGGACTGTGGGAGAAAACCGGAGCAGACATGGGGAGGATGTGCAAACTCCACACAGCCTGAAGCTGGAATCAAACCCGGGTCTCTGACGCTGTAATGCAGCAATGATAACCATTAAGTCACTGTGCTGCCCATGTTTCCTTGCCCATGTTTAACCTGAAGCCATGAGACCTCATGGGGGCTGAAGTCAATGTTGAGGACTCCCAAGGGAACTCCCTTTGGACTGTATATCACTGTGCCGCCACCTTTGCCAGGTTTGTCCGCTGGTGAGACAGGGATGGTGATGGTGGTGTGTGGGACATTGTCTGTAAGGTATGATTCCACGAGTATGATTGTGAGACAACTATCTCAATTTCGACATTAGCTGCCTGATATTAGTAACGAGGACTTTGCAGGGTTAACCCGGGTTGTTGCTGCCATTGTCTTTTCTAATGTCTAGGTGGATGCCAGGTGATCCGTCTGGTTTCATCTCTTTGAGACTTTGTAGCTTGCTCAGCCATTTAGAGGGCACTTGAGATTCAACCACCTTGCAGTGTGTCTGGTGTCCCATGTAGGACAGACCAGATAAGGATGGCAGATTTCCTACTGTGAAGGACATTAGTGAACTCTTTCTGACTGGAGATCTGTGACCAGCGGCATTCCACAAGTATCAGTGTTGGGACCAAGGTTAGTTGTAATATATATGTATAATTGATTTAAAGGAGAATTTAGGTTGTCGGATTAGTAAGTTTGTGGATGACACAGATTGGGGGATTTGCAGGTGGTAAGGACAATTGCTAAAGAGTACCGTAGGATATAGAGAGCTGGAGACTTGGAGAAATGGTAGATGGAATTTAATCCAGACAGATGTGAGGTGATGCATCTTGGGAGGCCTGATACAGGAGGGAAGTGAACAGTAAATGGTAGAAGCATTAGAAGCATTATTAGTCATACAGAGAGATTAGGTTGTACAGATGTGCAGTTCCCTGAAAGTGACACCTCGAATAGATAAGGTGGTCAAGAAGAAGTATAGCTCAGAGCAAAGAGTATAACAATTGCCAAGTCACGTTGCCGCTGTATTTGGAATATTGTGTACAGTTCTGGTTGCCACACTGCCAGAAGGATGTGGAGGCTCTGGAGAGATACAGAAATGGTTTGCCAGGATGTTGCCTGCTTTAGGAGGTATTAGCTATGAGGAGAGCTTGGACAAACTTGGTCTGTTTTTATTTGAATATGGAGAAGAAGGGCTGAAGAAGGGCTCGTGCCAGAAACTTCGATTCTCCTGCTCCTTGGATGCTGCCTGACCTGCTGTGCTTTTCCAGCAACACATTTTCAGTTTTATTTGAATATCGAAGGATGAGGGATGTGCTGATAATGTTTTGAAAATGATGAGAGGCATTGATAGAATGGATAGTCAGAGTCTTTTTCCAGGATAGAAATGTCAATTGCAAGGATGCCTATGTAAGAATGGGTAAGCTCATAGGAGACGTGAGAGGCAGGTTTTTTTTAAACACTGAATGTGGCAAGTGTCTGGAATGCACTGCCAGAGGAAGTGGTAGAATGGGACACCAGACACACTGCAAGGTGGTTGAATCTGCCAGCGGTAGAAGCACATAAAACAGCAATGTTCAGTAGGCGTCTTGACAGATACGTGAATAGACGGGCAAAAAGATTTTAGTTTTGAATGGTGTCATGGTTGTGCACATACTTAGTGGCCAGCAGATCCTGTTTCTGTCCTGTACTTCATTTGTTATTCAGTTGAGAAGTCCCATTCATTATTTTGTAATCTGATTGGACCTTTTGCAGAATCTGTGGAATTTTGGGAAAAATAAACCACTCTCTCAGCAGCTGCTTTTTTAACACTTATCAGCTTTTGGTTTTAATAATCCTCTCAGTACTGTGATAAAAGGTATCTAACATGTTATTATTTGGAATTTGGATATTAAAATGGCGGCAGATGCATTTGGATGAGTTCAAGGTCATTTTTTTCGACGAAACTACATTATTTCCAAGAATGCATGTGACTTCAGTCAAGCAACTGGACAAGCACCTGTGGTGTTCAAGAACAAAAAATATATTGCTGAATTGATGACATGTAGCTAAAACAGACCACAATCATTAGTTTTGTTTTAACTTCAGACTAGGAAGTACAAAGTTCAGAGAAACCATCACCAGATTGTGAAACATCCAAAATGTGAGTTTATGTCAAAGTATTCTAACTATCTGAACTTAGAAAAGGTTTACATCTTCACAATTGGAAAGCTGTTTAGGTCGGAGGACTCAGAAATATCATAAAACTGTTTTATCAGTCCAAGAAGGGGAACTAAGAACAGTGAATTAAATTTTAAAATGACACAATTGAGGCAGGAGTGCTATTTCTTTGGGACTTGAGTATCTGTCACATGTTGCTGGGAAATGAGTTGAAATTTTGTTCTGCTGTTTTTGTTAATGTCTTCAAAACTGTCATTTTTTTTTGTACAATTAACTTGTGTTCTGCTATTAAAGAATATTTGTAGCCGTGTGTATATGTTCAGTGACTAACCACGATATTAACAAACTGTCTTAAAAAAAATAAATGATCTACCAGGCCGGTTTCACTCTGGGATCTAACTTGTTCAGTGTTACCATCAGGTAGGATCATAAAGTGGTGGCTCATCCAGGATTGGAGTTTAAGAGGATCTGTCTCTCTGTGTGTCTGTCTGTCTGTGTCTCTTTCTCTCTCTCCCTCAAAGAATCTTGTATGTAGAGGTAATGAAACAGGAGTTTTGTGTTTTATTACATTGATTTGTGTTTGAAAATAGCTTTGAATGTTTTCAGGGGCAAAGAACACAAGGGATGTTTTGAAATTTCTGAACTAAAACAAAGCTGAGAGATGGTAGGTGAATTGAAGGCAGAAATAAAAGTAGGATTTTGTAAATATGATATGCTTAAAGTAATTGCCCAAGATTCAGAATTAAAAGGAGGAAACCTCTACTTACTGTGTCATTGCTAGAATCAGCTAAAATTCAATTAGGATTGAGATTTAAAAAAAAACAACTGAAAGAGAGAGCGAAAGACCAGTGAAGAGTCTTTGTAACGAAGGGAGAAAAAAGGGAAATGGAAAAGAAGTATTAAAAGCAGAATTGGGAATATGAAAATTGAAAGAGTGAGAAGAGTTTGTCAAATGAGCAATTTGTAGACTATGAAGCTGCTAAAATCAATAATTGATGCATATGTGCTACTCTTTGAAGATAATCAATTGAAATTTAGGACTTTATGAATCCTTGTTTGATTTTGGAAATTAAACATTTTTAGTTGTATGCAAGAAGTTAAATACTTTTAGAGTCCAGTCACTTTGGTATTGATTCAAGCAACGAAAGACAAAAGCCTTTCTTCTTTGTCTGTCCATATGTCTGTCTGTACATCCACCGCACTCCCCCCACCCCAATCCTTCTGGCTGAATATTTGTATATATTTCATACTCTGCTGTTAAAATCAAAAATCAAAGTGATCAAATTTAAAAAAACACACACAACATAAGGGCACTGAAACAGAAAAGAGAATTCATTTTAATAAGCTAAATAGTTCACAAAAAGTTTCTTGTTATCTTGAAATCAGAGGTATTTAATATTCTTTTAATACCATTAAATACTAAGAAACCCAACCTTATAGAACATAGAACTATTACGACATGAGGTAAACCCCCTCTGTTAATTCTAAACCAGCAACACAGAAAACATTTATCCCATGCAGTAATCTGTGAAGATTTGAGAGGCAAAGAACTAGTTAGAATAAAAAGTAACAACTTGATTTCTTCAAGTATAACAGAGAATAATTAACTAACAACTATTTATAACTGTAGGGTTGTTGTAATGGGTGACTTTAACTTTCCCAATATTGATTGGAACCTCCTTCGAGCAGAAGATTTGAATGGAGCTGTTTTTGTAAGGTGTGTTCAGGAGGGTTTCCTAACTCAGTACGTTGACAGGCCGACGAGGGGAGAGGCCATTCTAGACTTGGTGCTCGGAAACGAGCCGGGGCAGGTATCAGATCTTGTGGTGGGAGAGCAATTGTTCCATGGTAAAGGCACCATAGACATGTGGAGACTGTTTAAGGAACAGTTGTTGCAAGTGTGAATAAATATGTCCCTCTGAGACAGGCAAGAAGGGGTAAGATAAAGGAACCTTGGATGACGAGAGCGGTGGAGCCTCTCGTCAAAAGGAAAAAGATAGCTTACGTAAGGTGGAGGAAGCTAGGGTCAAGCTCAGCTCTACAGGATTACAGGCAGGCGAGGAAGGAGCTTAAAAATGGCCTGAGGAGAGCCAGGAGGGGGCACGAGAAAGGCTTGGCAGAACGGATTAGGGAGAACACAAAGGCATTTTACACTTATGTGAGGAATAAGAGAATGGTCAAAGAAAGAGTAGGCCGATCAGGGATAGCATAGGAAATTTGTGTGTGGAGTCTGAGGAGGTAGGGGAGCCCTCAATGAATCTTTTGCTTTTTACGAAAGAAACAAACTTTGTAGTGAATGAAACCTTTGAAGAGCAGGTGTGCATGCTGAAATGGATAGAGATAAAGGAAGCTGATGTGCTGAAAATTTTGACAAACATTAAGATTGACAATTCGCCAGGCCCGGACCAGATGTGTCCTCGGCTGCTTTGGGAAACGAGAAATGCAATTGCTTCACCACTTGCGAAGATCTTT
>NC_057718.1:71114754-71151398 GCF_004010195.1 Chiloscyllium plagiosum | reverse complement strand
CTGTTGTAGGCTGCAGTGGGACATTGACAGGATGCAGAGATGGGCTGAGAGGTGTCAGATGGAGTTCAACCTGGATAAATGCAAGGTGATGTATTTTGGAAGGTCGAATTTGAAAGCTGAGTACAGGATTAAGGATAGGATTCTTGGCAGTTTGGAGGAACAGAGGGATCTTGGGGTGCAGGTACATAGATCCCTTAAAATGGCCACCCAAGTGGACAGGGTTGTTAAGAAAGCATATGGTGTTTTGGCTTTCATTAACAGGGGTATTGAGTTTAAGAGTCGTGAGATCTTGTTGCAGCTCTATAAAACTTTGGTTAGACCGCACTTGGAATATTGCATCCAGTTCTGGTCGCCCTATTATAAGAAAGATGTGGATGCTTTGGAGAGGGTTCATGGAGGTTTACCAGGATGCTGCCTGGACTGGAGGGCTTATTTTATGAGGAGAGGTTGACTGAGCTCGGACTTTTTTCATTGGAGAAAAGGAGGAGAAGAGGACCTAATTGAGGTATACATGATAATGAGAGGCATAGATAGAGTCGATAGCCAGAGACTATTTCCCAGGGCAGAAATGACTAACACGAGCTGGTTGGAGGAAAGTATAGAGGGGATGTCAGAGGTGGGTTCTTTACACAGAGAGTTGAGAGAGCATGGAATGCGTTGCCAGCAGCAGTTGTGGAGGCAGGATCATTGAGGACATTTAAGAGACTCCTGGACATGCATATGGTCACACAAATTTGAGGGTGCATACATGAGGATCAGGGGTTGGCACAACATTGTGGGATGAAGGGCCTGTTCTGTGCTGTACTGTTCTATGTTCTAACTCCTTCCTCTAACCTATCTTTTACTTGCCCTTCTATAATACTAGTCCAATAAAAAGATTTACCAGAAATTCACATTTCAAAACCAGCCAGTGGTCAAATCTTTTTATATCTTCCTCTGTCGGTTTGCTCTCCAGGTCTGTGTTGATGTTTTTCTCTGTGCAAACTCCTTCTCTAGATAGGTACCTCCCAGTGAGTTCTGACTAGCAGCCTATATCTGTTGGTCTTTTGGCAGTTCTCTCCCAACTGTTCAATTTTTCCTGCTCATATGCCCCAAAGCATCGGCTTTTAATATTGTCAATATACTAAATTCAAACTTGATTGGACTTTGGTAATTTTTTGGGAGTACAATTTAAACTGATTGGTCTAATTCAAATTTGTTTTTGTCTCCAGGCAACCAGCAACCTTAGCTGCTGGACAACATGTTATGCTGTGTCTTATTCAGAACATTTGGTGCTGTCAGGTAGTTCTGCTAGCTTTTAACTCTCTGAAAGGTACAGTACATCCACGTCTTCATAACAGAACATAGGATATGACAGTATAGTACAGGCCCTTCAGCCCTCGATGTTGCACCAACCTCTGAAGCCCATCTAACCTACATTATTCCATTCTCATCCATAATGCCCTTAAAGTTGGTGAGTCTCCTACTGTTGCAGGCAGTGCGTTCCACGCCCCACTACTGTCTGAGTAAAGAAACTACCTCTGACACCTGTCCTATATCTATCACCCCTCAATTTAAAGCTATGTCCCCTCATGATAGCCATTGCCATCCGAGAAAAAAAGGCTCTCACTATCCACCCTATCTGACCCTCTGATTATCTTCACTGTCTCAATTAAGTCACCTCTCAAACTCCTTCTCTCTAACGAAAACAGCCTGGAGTCCCTCAGCCTTTCCTCGTAAGACCTTCCCTCCATACAGGCAACATTCTAGTAAATCTCCTCTGAATCCTTTCCAAAACTTCCATATCCTTTCTATAATGCAGTGACTGGAACTGAATGCAATACTCCGAGTGTGGCCACACCAGAGTTTTGTACAGCTGCAGCATGACCTCACGGTTCTAAAACTCAATCCCTCTACCAATAAAAGCTAATACACTGTATGCTGCCTTAACAACCTGATCAACCTGGGTTGAAAAATGTGTTGCTGGAAAAGCGCAGCAGGTCAGGCAGCATCCAAGGAACAGGAGAATCGACGTTTCGGGCATTAGCCCTTCTTCAGGAAGGGCTTATACCCGAAACGTCGATTCTCTTGCTCCTTGGTTGCTGCCTGACCTGCTGCGCTTTTCCAGTTAAACATTTTTCAGCTCTGATCTCCAGCATCTGCAGTCCTTACTTTCTCCTAGTTGATCAACCTGGGTGGCAATTTTCAAGGATCTACATAACTGGACACTGAGATCTCTCTGCTCATCTATGCTATGAAGAATCTTACCATTAGCCCAGTACTGTGCGTTCCTGTTACTCCTACCAAAGTGAATCACCTCACACTTGTCCGCATTAAATTCCATTTGCCTCCTCAGCCCAGCTCTGCAGCTTATCTGTGTCCCTCCTTAATCTAGAATATCCTTCGACACTATCCACAACTCTACTGACCTTAGTGTCATCTGCAAGTTTACAAACCCTCATGCCCTCATTTTATAAAAATGACAAATGGCAGTGGACTCAAAACACTTGTGGTACACCACTGGTAACTGAACTCCAGGATTGACATTTCCCATCAACCACCAGCCTCTGTCTTTCAGCTAGCCAATTTCTGATCCAAACGGCTAACTCACCCTCAATCCCATGTATTTTGTGCAATAGTCTACCATGGGGAACCTTATCAAACACCTTACTGAAATCCATACATACCACATCAACTGTTTTGCCCTCATTCATCTGTTTGGTTACCTTCTCATAGAACTCAATAAGGTTTGTGAGGCACAATCTACCCTTCACAAAACTGTGTTGACTATCCCTAAATCAACTTATTCCTTTCTTAATGGTTATAAATCCTATCTCTTACAACCCTTTCCAACACTTTACCCACAATCAATGTAAGGCTCACTGGCCTATAATTACCAGGGTTGACTCTACTCCCCTTATTGAACAAGGGAACAGCATTTGCTGTCTTCTGTTTTCTGGCATTATTCCTGTAAAGAATGATGACATAAAGATCAAAGCCAAAGGCTCTGCAATCTCCTCCCTGGCTTCTCAGAGAATCCTAGGATAAATCCCATTTAGCCCAGGGGACTAATCTATTTTTACACTTTCTAGAATTGATAACACCTCCTCCTTGTGAACCTTAATCCCATCTAGCCAAGTAGCCTGTTTCTCCGTATTCTCCTTGATAACATTGTCTTTTTCTCGTGTGAATACTGATGAAAAATACTCATTTAGTACTTTGCCTATCTCCTCTGATGTCACGCACAACTTCCTACTATTGTCCTTGACTGGCTGTAATCTTACTCTAGTCATTCTTTTATTCCTGATGTACCTATAGAAAACCTTAGGGTTTTACTTGATCCTATCTGACGACAATTTCTCATGTCCCTTCCTGGATGATTTTAGCTTTCTCTTTAGGTCTTTCCTGGCTAACCTGTAACTCTCAAGCACTCTAACTGAGCCATCATATCTTATCCTAACATAAGTCGTCTTCTTCCTCTTGACAAGAGTTTCAACTTCCTTAGTAAACCACGGCTCCTGCATTCGACAACTTTTCTCCCTGCCTGCCAGGTACGTACTCTGCAGTAGCTATTCCTTGAATAAGCTCCACATTTCACTTGTGCCCATCCCCTTCAATTTTCTTTCTCATCCTTATTTGTAGAATTTGCAACAGAACAAGAAATGGTACAGGATCAGCGGTTTTGATCACTGAAGTTAGAGTTTTTGATGAAGGAGACCATGCTTACGGAAGAATTTCAAAGTAGGCTTTCCAGTAAATCTTAAAATTTTTTAGATGAATGTCAATGATTAAGCATCTAAGCAGTGTCAGTTGTGGTCAGTACCTGTTATATATCATACAGACAGTTACAGGGGGGCATTTGTTTCTGGGATATTGTATGTACCTCTGACTGTGAAGTCTGAATCAAAATATCTGCTCAATTCATTTACCCTGTCCTTAATTCTAAATCTTAAGCCTGTATATTCATCTTTCTAATTTTATTTTGTTTCTGCCAATTTGCTCATGGCTGAGGTCATAATGCAGGGATTATTACCTTTTGAGCTTCTGCTTTTTAATTTGACCCCTAGCTGTTAATACTGCATAAGAAAAACATCTTTTTAAAATTTCGACAACATAGTGAGTACTATATGACCACTGGATCCTTCCCCTCTCACCGCAACTTCCCCTTCTACTCTTAAGTATTAGACCCCTGGCACAACACAGGCTGCTACACAACCATTGGGACTTCTGCTCTCAACTTTGGAGAAATATATTTATCCTGGATTGTACTGTCTCCTTCTATCACAATATTCTTCACAGCTTCACTCCCACCAAAAGGCTTTCTTTACTGTGGCGCCTTGGACAGTTCTCTCATTCACTCTACAGTCCGTTTTCTGCCACATAGGTACCAAGAACTTCAAACCTGTTGGACATATGCAAAACCTGAGGCACCTCTACACTCAACTTCTTAATTTCCTTACCTGCCTCACTCATTACCACAACTTGCTGTCACTACATAGTGACCAAGTCAGAGGACTTTAAATGTTGTAATTGTACCAGCCTTCACCACTTCATCTGGCAGTTCATTCCCTATGCGCACCACCCTCTGCATAAAAAGGTTGCCTTTTATGTTCATTCTAAATCTTTCAGCTCTTATCTGTTATGACACAGAGATGAACCCCTCTTTTACTTAAATCAAACACCCAGAAAAGCTCACCTTGCCTCATAATCTGATAAAATAAGTCACAGAACTCACAGATTCCACTTTTAAAGAAAATATCATTAATTTATTTTTAACTCAAAAAGTGAATATTAAACAACCATTTACAATTCTCAGCCCCCCTTTCTCTGAACTGCTTGTTTTCTGCCTCCATTTCCATAACAATATGCTGCTTAATAAGACACTTATTCAAATTACATCAACTAAATTTCAACACCACACAGCTGCTATTGTCTTCTGTGTCTTTCTTAGAGTTATAGTGTCATAGAGATGCACAGCACAGATACAGACCCTTCGGTCCAACTTGTCCATGCCGACTAGATATCCTTATCGCATCAAGTTGCTTTTGACAGTACAGTTCCTCTAAACCCTTCTTATTCATATACCCATATCTATATCCCCTGTCCATATAGCCAGATGCCTTTTAAATGTTGCAATTGTACCAACCTCCACCACTTCCTCTGGCAGCTCATTCCATACACGCACCACGCTCTGCATGAAAAGGTTGCCCCTTAGGTCCCTTTTGTACCTTTCCCTCTCATCCTAAAGTTGCTCTCTCACATCCTAGTTCTGGATTCCCCCACCCCAGGGAAAAGGCCTTGTCTATTTATCGTATCCATGCCCCTCATAATTTTATAAACCTCTATAAAGTCACCCCTCAGCTTCTGATGCTCCAGGGAAAACAACCCCAGCCTATTCAGCCTCTCCCTATAGCTCAAATCCTCTAACCCTGACAACATCCTTGTAAATCCTTTCTGAATCCTTCCAAATTTCACAATATCCTTCTGATTAGAAGAAGACCAGAATTACACGCCATATCCCAAAAGTGGCCTAACCAATAACCTGTACAGCCGCAACATGACCTCCTAACTCCTATATTCAATACTCTGACCAATGAAGGAAAGCTTACCAAATGCTTTCTTCACTATCTACCTGTGACTCTACTTTTGCAGAACTATGAACCTGCACTCCAAGGTCTCTTTGTTCAGCCACACTCCCTAGGACCACAGTGTATAAGTCCTGCTCTGATTTGCTTTTCCAAAATGCAGCACCTCGCATTTATTTAAATTAAATTCACCCAATCAAGATCCCATTGTACTCTGATGTAACCTTCTTCACTGTCCACTACACCTCCAATTTAAATGTCATTTGCAAACTTACTAACTTATCCTCCTGTATTCACATCCAAATCATTTACATAAATAAGTCATCTTCCGGCTGAGGATCTCCTTGAGTATTTGTCTTTTTCTTTATTGTGCATATGTTTCAAATGAAAAGGTACCTTTGATAGAAAGTGTTTCTTGGAGAGCAAAATGTTAGCTGTCCAGGCATTTCTGTTTCAACGGCAGTTCCTTTCTGACTAATTTTCAAAAGGTGCGCATTTTGGATCATCTCATTAGTTTGATGTTGGCGAAGTAATAAATTCAAATGTGATTGGATTTTAGTATCCTGAAGCATGACTTAAACTTATTGGTTAAACTCAAATGTTACATATTTTCAATTTTCTAGTACACTGTAGGAATGCCATTGAGTCATAGACACAGCTGTATTTTTACCTGTGTCCTACAATTTGTAAATTAAAAGTCTGTAACATATAACTCCATTGATATAGTCTCATATTTGTATTGTTAAGTCTTTCCAAGAATGTAAGAGGATTGTTGTCAGAGTACACAACTGTCTCCGACACATTGTTCATCACATAAACATTAAACTGCTGTAAGGCCAGTGCCAAATGCAATAATTCTTTTACAACAGTAGAGTATTTTCTCTGTGAAAATTGAGTCTCTTTGAAAAGTATCCAGTTGTCTGTTCAATTCCATCATCATCTTCCTGAGGCAGTACAGCTCCAATTCCAATATTGCCAGCATTGATTGCAACTTTGAAGGGTTTCATAAAATTTGGTGTAGCAAAAACTAGTGCGGTTTTAAATTCTCAAATGCCTCTTGACATTGTTCTGTCCACTGAAATTTTGTTCTTTTTTCGTAAATCTGTTAGCGGGGCACCATGCTGCTGAAGTATGGAATAAACTTCTGATTATTCCCAAACATTAAAGCAGCTCTTTCTTCAAGGATGGTTGTGGAAATACCTTGCTGGCCTTTGTCTTCATGTTCCTTGGGGTCAGCCTTCCATGTTTGATGTTATCTCCTAAGAACATCACAAATTGATGAATTCTGTTTTCTTTATTACCAGTTTTGCTTTTCCTAATTGTTCAACTGCACCATGTGATCTTTCCATGACTTGCTAAAGATCATGACATCATCCAGATAAACTGCACGATTTGTTAATCCAGTCACAACTCTGTTCATGAGTATTTGGAATGTGGCAGGTGTGTTCTTCATTCCAAAGGGTGTCACTTTGAACTGATATAGTCTTTTTGGAGTTAAAAATGCAGAAACCTGTTTCACTTTCCCTAAAGTGATCTGCCAACAACTACACAGTAACTTCGTGATGTAAGTGGCTTGACACATTTTCTCTTCCGCCACATAGAACAGATCCCCACCACCAGGGATATATTTCCCTCCCCACCTCTTATCTGCATTCTGGAGAGACCATTCCCTCCGTGACTCTCATGTTAGGTACATGTACACCAACAGAGCTGAAAATGTGTTGCTGGAACAGCGCAGCAGGTCAGGCAGCATCCAGGGAACAGGAGAATCGACGTTTCGGGCATAAGCCCTTCTTCAGGAATCTTCAGGGCTTATGCCCGAAACGTCGATTCTCCTGTTCCCTGGATGCTGCCTGACCTGCTGCGCTGTTCCAGCAACACATTTTCAGCTCTGATCTCCAGCATCTGCAGACCTCACTTTCTCCCCATGTACACCAACAGCCCACCTTCCACTCCCGGTACCTTTCCCTGCCACCTCAAAACCTCCATCCAAGGCCCCAAAGGATCCTTCCACATCCGACATCTACTGTGTCTGTTGCTCTGTGTGGTCTCCTCTACATTAAGAGACAGGATGCCAACTTGCGGAACGTTTGAGAGAACATCTCTGGGGCACACACTCCACAACCCCGCTGCCCTGTGGCTGAACACTTTAACTCCCCTCTCCACTCCATCCCGCCAAGGACATGCAAGTCCTGGACCACTTCCACCCGCAAACTCTAGCCACCCGGTGCCTGGAGGAAGAACGCCTCATCTTTCTTCTTGCAACACTCCAACCACACAGGATCAATGTGGATTTCACCAGTTTCCTCATTTCTCCTCCTCCCACCTTATTCCAGATCCAACCTTCCAACTTGGCCCTGCTCTCTTGATCTGTCCTACCTGTCCATCTTCCTTCCCACCTGTCTGCACCACCCTCCTCTTCAACTTATAACCTTCACCTCCAGCCCACCCCCTCCTATTTATCCCTCAGCCCCTTGGGCCACAAGCCTCATTCCTGATGAAGAGCTTATGCTTGAAACGTCGATTCTCCTGCTCCTCAGAAGCTGCCTGACTGGTTGTACTTTTTAAGACCACACTCTTCGACTCTGATTTCCAGGATCTGCAGTCCTCACTTTCTCCCTTTTCTAAGAAGGGTAGCAGGGATAATCCATGTAATAGATTGGTGAGCATGACATCAGTGGTAGTGAAGTTGCTGGAGGAGATATAGAGGGATAAGATCTATTTATATTTGGAAGAAAGTGGGCTTATCGGTGATAGGCAGCATGGTTTTGTGTAGGGAAGGTCATTTTTTACCAACTTAATAGAATTCTTTGAGGAAGTGACAAAGTTGACTGAGGGATGGACTTCAGTCAATGGACTTCAGTAAGGCATTTGATAAGGTTCCTTGTCGTAGGCTGATGGAGAATGTGAAGTCACGTGTGGCCCAGGGGGTACTAGCTAGATGAATAGAGAACTGGCTGGGCAGCAGGAGATAGGGTACTAGTGGAAGGAAGTTTCTCAAAATGGAGAACTGTGACCAGGGATCTGTGCTGAAACCACTGTTATTTGAGATGATCTGGAGGAAGAAATAGGTGGTCTGACTAGCAAGTTTGCAAATGACATGAAGATTGGTGGAGTAGCAGATAGTGAAGGGGACTGTCAGAGAATGCAGGAGAATGTAGATAGAATGGAGAGTTGGGTGGAGAAATGGCAGATGGAGTTCAATCTGTGAAAATGTGAGGTGATGCATTTTGGAAAATCCAATTTTAGAGTGAACTATACAATAAATGGAAAAGCTCTGGGAAAAATTGGTGCACAGAAAGATCTGGGTGTTCAGGTCCGTTGTAGGTGTCGATGCAGGTTAGTGGAATGGTCAAGAAGGCAATATGGCATGCTTTCCTTCATTGGACGGGGTATTGAGTACAAGAGTTGGCAGGTCATGTTACAGTTGTATAGGACTTTGTTTTGGCCACATTTTGAGTACTGTGTAGTTCTGGTCATGATATTACCAAAAGAATATGGAAGCTTTGAAAGGGTGCAGAGGAGGTTCACCAGGATGTTGCCTGATATGGAGGGTGCTATGTATAAGGAGAGGTTGAGTAGACTGGGGTTATTTTCATTGGAAAGATGGAGGTTGAGGGGGAACCTGATTGAGGCCTATAAAATCATGAGAAGTATAGACAGGGTGGATAGCAAGAAGCTTTTTTTGAGAGTGGGGAACTCAATTACTAGGGGTCATGAGTTCAAGGTGAGAGGGGAAACGTTTAAGGGTGAGAGACATGGAAATTTCTTTATGCAGAGGATGGTGGGTGCCTGGAACGCGTTGCCAGCGGAGTTGGTAGAGACAGACACAATAGTGTCATTTAAGATTTATCTACACAGATATATGAATGGGCAGGGAGCAGAGAGATACAGATCCTTAGAAAATAGGTGACATGTTTAGATAGAAGATTGGCCAAAGGCCCTCCTGCATTCCATCTGACCTAACCTTGTTAACAGTCTACAATGCAGACCCTTGTCGAATGCCTTACTGAAGTCGATGTAGACAATGTCCACCGCTCTGCCTTCATCCTCCTTGTCACTTCAAAAACTCCTAATCTACTTAGTGAGACGCAGATTCCTGTGCACAAAGCCATGTTGACCATTCCTAATCAGTCCTTGCTTTCCAAATACATGTAAATGCTATCCCTCAGGATTCCCTCCACCAACTTGCCCACCACGGATTTCAGGCTCATTCGTCTATTGTTCCCTCACGTTTTACTTACGACCTTTCTGAAATAATTGCACCATGTTGGCCAACCTCCAGTCTTCCGGTACCTCACCTGTGGCTATCAATGATACAAGTATCTCAGCAAGGGACCCAGGAATCATTCCTGGGTATTTATCCATCTTTATCCATTATATTATTACACATCTCTGGAATGTATCTGTGCTTTTGGTCCAGAGGTAGGGACATTGCCATTGTGCCACAGAGCCCATTTCCATTTGTGTAGTTATCAACCTGTTCAATGGTGTTATTACGCATCTTTAGAGCAGGTAGGAATTGAACCCAGTCCCAGTACACTCGTCGTTAAGGCAGCAATAGCTGCATTGGCTACACCACATTCAGTGGATGGATGGAATCGTATAGCCTTTCTGTTGAATGAACTGAATACTGAGTCATGCTCTCCTGGATGTCTCTTTCTGTGGTGCAAGAGCATTTGCAAATGAGATTTGAAGAAGGCAGCATTGACATGAGAACTGGGAGGTAGTTACTGATGCTTATGACCTTTGGAGCCCAAATGTTTGGGAGAAAATTGCCTGAGGCAGTTGGAAACAAAAAAACTCAACTGACCAAAGCAGGAGCCCATAGAAAATTGAGGTCAGTGAATTTTGCCCCATTTTAACTCACTGTTGTACTCTACACATGAGCAGCGGAGACTGCCGTGCTAGGAGCAATTCAGTAGTACATGTAAAACAAGCTTTCTTAATCAATTGGAGTACAACAGAAAAAGACAAAGTAAATGTGGGCAAGATTTGATATTTCAAAAGCATGTCTTGTACTTCCACACAATAAAGGATGGTAACCTAATCGATTTGAATTTCAAAATGTGCAAGGGAAATCATTCCAGGATGATTTGATTGTAAGGTATTGAACTCATGTATGGATTCAACTGAATTCATTACTGATGCATATTACAGATTATGCTTGTAATTGTTGTATCCAGACAATTCAACGGTCACAGTGGCACTTTGTGAGCCATTCGTGAGGGACATGATAGGTTCATGATTGGTAGTATGTCACCTCCATTTAATTTGAAATCTTTGTGATAATGTTTCAAAATAATTACACTTTGATTTGTTTTTCAGGTGAAGAATTCAGGAAAAATATTCCATTGACAGTTGCAGTAAGTGGAGTCATGCAAGACACGAGTGTGCCAAATATCAGAGTCGATGCTCACAATCATACCCGGTCACTTCACTGTACAAATGTACGTTGTTGAAACTATTAATTGGAACTGCCATGCATAGTACTTGCCATTAAACTGTGCTAAGGCAATTGTAATTATTTACATTTCATATTTTCAAAAATGAGAGTCGTGTTGAGGTCTGAATAACGTAGTCAATTAACGCAGTGCCATTTCTTCTTTGCGTTAAGTTCAGTCCTAGCCAGTCGAGTCATACAGTCATAGAGGACGACAGGATACTAAAAGACCGTTTGCCCCATTAAGTTTGCACTGGTCAAAGTCAACTATCTAACTATTCTGATCTCATTTTCCAGCATTTGGCTGCTAGTGTACATCTAAATAATACTTAAATGTTATGAGGGTTTCTGTCTGTGCCACCCTCACAAGCAGTGAGTTCCAGATTCCCACCACCATCTGAGTGATGAACGTTTGCCTCACACCCTGTAAGGATCCTGCCCCTAACCTTAAATCGGTCTCTCCCTGTAATTGATCCCTCCACCAAAGGGAAGTTTCTTCTCTCCATCCTGTCTCTGCTCCTCATACTTTTATGCATTTCAATCATGTCCTCCTTAAATCTCTGTTCCAGGGAAAATTCCAATCTACCCAATCTCTCTTCCCAGCTAAAACACTCCAGTTCGGGCAACATCCTGATAAATCTCCTCTGTACAGTCCTGCACAATCATACCCTTCCAATGATATAGATTCCAGAACTGCACACAATACTCTAGCAGTGGCCTAACATTTTACGTTGTTCCAGCAGCAGCTCCCTGCGCTGAACACTATACCTCAGCTAATAAATGCAAGTATCTTATATGCCACCAAACCATTTTGTCTACTTGCCCCATTACCTTAAGGGACCAGTGGACATGCATACCCAAGGTCCTTTTTGGTCCTTGGTGCTTCCCAGTGTCGTGTAGTTCATTTATGTATTTTCTTGCCTTGTTTGTCCTGCCCATGTGCATCAGCTCACGTTTATCACGAAGGACACGATTTAAACAGCCTGAGTGGCTTCAATCCACTTCCTAAACTTTGTTTATTAGGGAGTATTAGTGGGCGGCATGGTGGCACAGTGGTTAGCACTGCTGCCTCACAGCACCAGAGACCCGAGTTCAATTCCTGCCTCAGGCAACTGTCTGTGTGCAGTTTGCACATTCTCCCCGTGTCTGCGTAGGTTTCCTCCCACAGTCCAAAAATGTGCAGGTTAGGTGAATTGGCCATGCTAAATTGCCCGTAATGTTAGGTGAAGGGGTCAATGTAGGGGAATGGATCTGGGTGGGTTGCTCTTCGGAGGGTCGGAGTGGACTTGTTGGGCTGAAGGGCCTGTTTCCACACTGTAAGTAATCTAATCTAAGTAAGTCATCTAATCTATTCTCCTGTCACTGGTCTACTGAAAGATGACCAAACTACATTGTTAATTCTGATTCTCTTTGCACAGATGCTGCCAAAGCTGTTGAGCATTTCCACATTTTCTGTCCTTATTTCAAATTTCCAGGATCCGTTGTATTTTCTTTTAGATTCTTGCATTGTTGGAACCATATAGAGTAGAGGTACTTTGCATTCATTGGTAACTTTCACTGCCGTAGGTGCCATTGCAAGCCACTGGATGTGGTCCTGTCACAAATCAGCCCATAATGATTCAGAGAGTACCTAAACCAGAAGTACTGCCTCACAAAGTCTTAGTACTTAGTGTTATGACATGGGTTAAACCCCTCCTAATTTAAATTTGCAACACAGAAATGATTTAACCCGTGCTGTAATCTGTTAAAATTCGAGATGCAAAGAACTATCCCCAAAATCACTAAAGTACAAGAATGTTGTACAAGAACTTTGTATAAGTACAAGAACTTTATTCTTTAAGTCGAACAGAAAATAATTAACTAACAACTATTTACAACCCATTTATCTAAACCTATCTTTTACCCTCCCCTCTACAATACTAGTCTGATAAAACCCTGATTAAGATTTACCAAAATTCAACTTTCAAAACCAGGCAGCTGCCGAATCTTCCCTTTGTATCTTCATGTGCAGATTTTCTTCTTAGGATTTCTCTTTCACCGGTTAATAGATAAATGTACCTTTAAGAGAGCTAATTTTCTGGGCAGTCTGCAGATGTTGGTGGCTTGGCAATTCTCTCTCGACTCTTCAGGTTTTCCCGGTCTTATACCCTAAAACATCAGGTTGTGTCATTGGCTTTTAATATTGTCAATATACTAAATTCAAACTTGATTGGAGTTTGGAATTTTTGGGATATAATTTAAACTGATTAGCCAAATTTGAATTTGTGTTTGTATCCAGGCAACCAGCGACTCTAGCTGCTGGACCAAATGTTACAATGTAACTTCTCCAGCACTCTGTGTGCCTCTCTTCGCCCTTCACTCTCTTGAAGGTACAGTACACTTCTACATCTTCATTACATTAGTCCTAGTGTCATGCCTGCCAATACTTCCATTAATTTGGTCCACCGCATGCCTTTCTGACTACAGTCATTCCCCGATTAATGTGTCACAGCCCTACTTTTTGGAGTTCTAAGTTTAAAGTAACTCTCTGATTTGTTTTTGAGGAAGATAGTATTATTGAATGCATTATTGATTGGGTCTCTTTCTTTTTCATTAGTCTCATGTCATAACTCAGTAGAATAGCACGCTGGAAATCAAGCTCTCAAGAACTATTCCTGCACTCATCTCAAAAGTTAAAGATTTTAAAATAAGTAACCAAAATTCCCCAATTGACCTGGCTTGCTTTTGTGCTGAACAAGAATTGTTGCTTTATTACAAGTAATTTGACTCTAGCTATTGATAAGCATTTATAAACTGTTAGCAAACAATACTACTGATTAAAGCTCTAATCTGCCTCCCTTGCACGCACAGACAAATAAACCAATACAAAGAGGAAGAAAAAAACTTGGCAGAGTAAAAAACCTGGAAAGACAGTTGATTCTATTGTTCTTGCTAATCCTAACATTTCTTCCTTGCTTCCACTGATTTCCTGGGATACTTGAAAAATGTTTCTGATTAATCAATTAAAAATCACACCGTGCATCAACAGCTGGAGGAAGGTTTAAATGGATACTTCAATTTTAATGTAGGTTTTGGCTGCAGAGAACAGTGACTGCACCTGAGTGGTGGAGATCAAAATCATTTTCTGTGCCTTGTTCACAACCCCAAACTGTTCTAGAATATAGAACAGTACAGCACAGGAATGGGCCCTTCGGCCCATTATTTTGTGCCGAATGTAACCCAATTAAACTGATCCCTTCTGTCTGTCCTGGTCCACATCCCTCCATTCCTTGCATATTCATGTGCTTATCTAAATGCCCCTTCAATGCCACTATCTTATCTACTGCCACCACCATTCCTGGCAGCATGTTCCAGACTCTTACCATTGTGTGTTTATAAAAAAAACTTGCCCCTCACAACTCCTTTGAATTTACCCCTTTCACCTTAAGTGCATGTCCCCTAGTATTAGATATTTCAGCTGTTGGGGTACAAAGATTCTGACTGTCAACCATACCTATGTGGTTCATGATTTTACAGATATCTGTCAAGTCTCCCACAGCCCCTGTAACTCCAGAGAAAACAATCCTAGTTTTTCTAGTCTCTCCTTATAGCTCATACACTAATCCAGGTAGTATCCTGGTAAACCTGGGGCGGCACTGTGGCTGAGTGGTTAGCACTGTCTCATAGCACCAGGGACCTAGGTTGAGTTCCTGTTTCGGGTGACTGTGTTGAGTTTGCACATTCTCCTTGTGACTGCGTGGGTTTCCTCCGGATGCTCCAGTTTCCTCCCACAATCCAAAGATGTCAGGTGACTTGGCCATGCTAATTTGTCCATAGTGTTCGGTGCATTAATCAGGAGTAAATGTAGGGGGGTGGGCTACTCTTCAGAGGGTTACTGTGGACTTGTTAGGCCAAATGGCATGTTTCCACACTGTAGCTATCTAATCTATCCTTGTAAAGCTTTCACCCTCTCCAAATCCTCCACATCCTTCCTGTAATGTGGCAACCAGCATTGAACACAATACTCGAAGTGTGACCTAATCAAAGTCTTATCAAACTGCAACATGACATGCTGACTCTTGTACATCAATTCCCAGATCAATAAAGGCAAGCATGCCATATGCCTCCTTTGACACCCTATTTACTTGCACGATCATTTTCAGGGAGTTATGGACTTGAACCTCAAGATCCCTCTGTGCATCAATGTTGTTCAGGGTCCTGTCATTAATGTATACTTTCCTGTAATATTTGATTTCCCAAAGTTCAGAAGTTTACGCACACCAGATTAAACTCCATCTGCCATTTCTCTGCCCACATCTGCAACTGACCCATACCCTGCTGTTTACTTTGACAACCTTCTACATAATTCACAACTCCATAGATCTTTGTGTCATCTGCAAACTTACTTACCCACCCATCTACATTTCCATCCAAGTCATTTATATAAATTACGAACTGCAGAGGTCCTGATAGGGATCCTGCCCGAAATACTGACTTTCCTGCTTCTCTGGTGCTGTTTGACCTATTGTGCTCTTCCAGATTCACATCTATTGTCTCTGACTTCCAGCATTTGCAGTCCTTACTGTCTGCCACCCTTTCACCACTACTGTTTGTCTTCTATGGGCAAACCAATTCTAACTCCAAGTAAGTCACCGTGGATCCCATGCATCTTAAATCTTCTGGATGAGCCTACCATCAGGGACCTTGTTGAAAGCCTTCTAAAATCCATGTAGACAACATCCACTGCCCTACTTTCATTGATCACCATTGTCACCACCTCAAAAAAAAATTCAATCATATTAGTGAGACATGACCTATCCCACACAGCCATGCTGGCTGTTCCTAATTAGGCCATGCTTTTCCAAATGCACTTAAATTCTATTCCTAAGAATTCTCTCTTATAGCTTGCCAACCACTGATGTGAGAGTAACTGGTCAATAATTTCCTGGATTATCCCTATTTCCCTACATGAATAGTGGAACAACATTAACTATTTGCCAGTCCTGCAGGACTTCTCCAATGGCTAGTGAGAATACAAAGATTTTTGATCAAGGCCCTAGCAATCTCATCTCGCCTCTCAGAAACCTGAGGTAGATACCATTGGGACCCTGAGGAGAAAGTGAGGTCTGCAGATGCTGGAGATCAGAGCTGAAAATGTGTTGCTGGAAAAGCGCAGCAGGTCAGGCAGTATCCAGGGAACAGGAGAATCTACGTTTCGGGCATAAGCCCATTCCTGAAGAAGGGCTTATGCCCGAAACGTTGATTCTCCTGTTCCTTGGATGCTGCCTGACCTGCTGCGCTTTTACAGCAACACATTTTCAGCTCACCATTGGGACCATGGAGACTTAATGCTCTTCAAGAGACCCACTTCTTTCTTGATCTCAAAATGCTGTAGCATATTAACATACTCCACACAAATCTCACTATCCTCCATATCCTTCTTTTGGGTGAATATTGATAAAGTACTCGTTTCGGACCTTGCCCATATCCTCCAACCATAAGTTCCCTCTTATCCTTGAGTGGTTCTACCTTCTCCCTAGTTATTTCCTTGGATATCCCATGGCTGGGTTGGCCAGCAAAACATCTTTTTAATTGACAAATGATCATTTGTCCGTAGACAAATCAACTACTTGTTGCCACCCAGCAGCATATGTGCAGAACCCCATTGCACCCATTCATCTGCAATCACTTGAGTCACTGCTTGCTCAAATAGCTATTTCCATGCTTTCCATGGGTGTCTGGTTACTTGCTTTTAAAACCATGCAACCATCTATTCAAAACGTTGGTTTTAAAATAGTCTTTCTCCTTTCAGTCCATGGTTTAAAAAGCACAAAAATTCAAAAGACAGGATCTGTACACTCAACGGCAGCATAATCATGGTAGACTGTGACAGTAGGAACTTGGAAAACAATCCTAATTTTGAGAGTTGACAGTGAAGTGGAGGTGGTTTAAACTTATATAGAAAGACAAAGACTGATTTGAATGCAGTTTTACAAAGCTAATCCAAAAATGGTTCAATAAAGTTGTCTAATATCTTTTAGGAAAGCAAATCTGCTTGGATGGCTCTGATGAAGGGTCAAGTTTAGCTTGCTTTCTCTTCATAGATGCTGCCTGCCCTGTGATATCCAGCAATTTTTTGTTCTTTCCTTTCCTTATTCTGTCTGACCTTAAATAAACTCCAAACCCACAACGATTCATAATTCAATTAATTGAATTGACAAAAGAACAGACTTGCATATGTCAAAGAGCCATAAGAGTGACAACACTAGAAGGGATGAATAATAAATGCTTTCCTTGTCATGAATGATTTTATTTTAAAAATCTCACAACACCAGGTTATAGTCCAACAGGTTGAATTGGAAGCACATTAGCTTTCGGAGTGACGCTCCTCCATCAGGTGCTCCAAATCACGATTTTATTTTAAACAGCTCTAAGTATGGAACTCTGGATTAATAAATATAAACTAAGCGCAGTTAAACTGTGCTGTAATGTCTCAGATAAAAATGACCTGGCATTCATTTCTGAAGGGTGCCAGGACTTGCTGGGGTACAAAGCACAGGAACAGGTTCTTTGGCCCTCCAAGCCTGCACTGACACATTTTGCCCTTATATACTAAAACTATCTTCATTTACATGGTTCATATCCTGTATGCTATCGTATCTGCTTCTATCACCTTCTCCGGCAGTGCATTCCAGGCACTCATCATCCTTTGTGTGAGAACTTACCTCGCATATCTCTTTTAAATGTGTCCTCTTGAACCTGTGTCCCCTAGTAATTGACCCCTCCACTCTGGTAAAAAGCCTCATACTTTTGACTTTATCCATGCCATTTGCAATCTTTTAAACTTCTATCAGTTCACCTCTCAACCTCCTGTGTTCCAGTGAAAAAGAACCTAGTCTATCCAACCTTTCTTCGTAGGTAAAATCCCCTGTATCAGGCAAAATCCTGGTAAACCTTTTCTGTACCCTCTCCAAAGCATTCACATCCTTCTGGTAGTGTGGTTACCAGAACTGGATGCAATATTCCAAGTGTGGCCTAACTAAAGTTTTATAAAGCTGCAGCATAACTTGCCTAGCCACATACTTAATGCCCCTTCCAATGAAGGCAAGCATGTCATATGCCTGTTTCACTACTTATTTATCTGCACTGCCACCTTCAGTAATCTATGGACCTGCACACTCAGATCTGTCTGCATGTCAATATTCCAAAGGGTTCTGCCATTCACTGTATAACTTTCACTTGATCTTCCAAAATGTATGACCTCACATTTGTATTTTGTGTATGTTTCAACATTTTTCTTCCCATGCTGCCAACAGATCCATATCCTGCTGTATCTTCTGACAATAGTGCTTACTATCTGCAACTCTTCCAATCTTTGTATCACCTGCAAACTTACCGATTTAACCAGCTACGTTTTTCTCCGAATCATTTATGTAGACCAGGAACAGTAGAGGTCCCAGCACTGATCCCTGTGGAACTAGTCACAGCCCTCCATTCTGAAAAGCGTCCGTCCACTGCTGCCCTCTGTTTCCTATATCTAAGCCAGTTCTGTTTCCACGTTGCCAGCTCACCCTGATACCATGTGACTCCACCTTTTGTATCAGTCTGCCATGAGGGACCTTGTCAAAGACTTTACTAAAGTCCATGCAGAAACATGAGCCGCTTTTCCCTCATCAATTATCTTCATCACCTCCTCAGAAAACTCAATCAGATTGTTGAGGCTTAACCTCCCTGCATAAAACCATGCAGTCTGTTGCTAATAAGTCCAGTTGTTTATAAATGCATGTAAATCTTATCCCTGAGAATCTTTTCTAATAATTTCTCCACAACTGATGTGAGGCTGACAGCTCTGTAATTTCCCAGAGTATCCCTGCTATCTTTCTCAAATAATGGGACGGTATTGGCTATTCTCCAGTCTTCTGGGACCTCATCTTTGACCAGATAGAATACAAAGATGTCTGTCAATGCTACAGCAATTTGTTCTCTTGCCTCCCTGAATATTTTGGGCCTACCAGGACCTGGAGACTTACCTACCTTAATATTTTTTAAGACACACAACACCTTGTCCATTTTAATAGCAGCTTGGCTTAGAAATTCCACACACCCTTCCCTGAGATCATCATTCTCCAATTCCTTTCTTGTGGTGAATACTGACATGAAGCATGTGTTTAGGATCTAACCTACCTTTTCTGGCTCCCCACATAGATTCTCTCCTTTGTCCTTGAATGGGCCAACCCTTTCCTTGGCTACCCTCTTGTTTTTTATATATGAAGTTTATATATTCTCCTTAATCCTGTTTTTATGTGCTTGAAATTGAGCCTCGCTATGCCTGAAGTTGTCACAAAAGTTAAGAATGTTGAAACATAAAATTCCACAATTTATCTGATTTTCAGACCCAGATTGATTGAAAGCAAGGGATAATTTTTAAACTCTAGCTAAAGGTAAGCAGTGAAAAGCAATTGGCATATAACATTACAAATTAAGACTAATCATCACATAAACCTCTCCTTACATGTGCACATAGAATCCCCATAGTTTAAAAAGAGGCCATTTGGTCTATGGAGTCTGCACTGATTGTCTGAGTAGCATTCCACTTTGATCATAGCTAATCCACCTAGACTGCACACCCCTGAACACTGTAGGGCATGGCCAATCCACCTAACCCCCACATTTTTGGACTGTAAAAGGAAATCAGAGCACCTGGGAGAAATCCAGGCAGAGAAGAGTAGAGTGTGAAAACTCCACATGGAAGGTCATCCAGGGCTGGAATTGAGCCTGGGTCCCTGGTGCTATAAGGCACCAGTGTTTGCCAGTAAGCTACTGTGCCAGCCTCTGCAGAAAGGGGAAGCACGGGAAGCTAGAATCGCAATTCCATTATTTTTGTTGACGAGATTTGTTGAGTTGGTTCTTGTCAATCCTTTTCTGAATGCGTCCACTGCTTGCAAGAGGTACAGGGTGGCTACATTATTTTTTATAAAAGAGACATTGGTTAGAAGTCACGGCTTACAGCAGCTGCTGAAAGAAAGATGAATAGGTTTTCTTCAGGGTTAAAGTGGGTTTGGATTGCAGAGAACAGAAAAAGCTCCTAAGTTCAGGGTGATTTTATCACTTCTCCATTTTGTTCATAGCTGAGTTGTTCAGTTGCCTGAGAACCAATTACACAGTTGTTGGCAGGCAAAATGCCTTTGTCATCAATAACTGGTCACTAATCGACAGACCAAATTCCTGTTGCCAACCAAAGCTCCATTTGGATGTATTCTGTCAGCTCCAGTCTACCTATAACCTAAACTCCAATTAGTACAGGGGGATGATTTGGTTCAGTGGCTAGCACTGCTGCCTCACAGTGCCAGGGTCCTGGGTTCCGTTCCAGCCTTGCGTAGTCATCTCATTTGCACATTCTCCCTGAATCTGTATGGATTTCCGTCAGGTGCTTTGGTTTCCTCCTGCAATTAAAATATGTGTAGGTTTGGTGAATTAGCCATGTTGAATTGCCCCATAATGACTAGGGGTGTGCAGACTAGCTCTAGCATGCCAGAGCTACTAGGATAGGATGGATGCTGTTTGAACGTTTGATGCAGACTTATTGGTGAAATAACCTCTATCTGCACTGGAGGGACTTTATGATTCTACTTTTTCAAACAACTGTTTAAGCAATGCTTGTCTTGAGAACAAAGAACAATATTGCACAGAAGTAGGTTGTTTGGCCCACTGACTCTGCACCAACACATGACAATTTTCTAAACTAAAAACCTTTTTGCCTCTGTGTTAACATATCCCTCTCTGTGTTTCATGTATCTGTCAAGATGATTTTTAAATGTTGCCATTTTATCTGATTCAAGTTACTTGCATTTGAAATAATGCAACAATTGTTGCAAATCACTGAGCAGTTAGAACATAGAGCATAGAACAATACAGGGCAGAACAGGTCCTTCGGCCCTTGATGTTGCGCCGACCTGTGAACTGTTCTCAGCTTGTCCGTCTACACTATCCCAAAATCATCCATGTGCTTATCTAAGGATTGTTCAAATCTCCCTAATGTGGCTGAGTTGACTACATTAGCAGGTAGGGCATTCCACGCCCTTAAGACTCTCTGCGTAAAGAACTTCCTCTTACATCTGTCTTAAATCTATCACCCCTCAATTTGTAGTTATGCCCTCTTGTACAAGCTGACGTCATCATCCTCGGAAAAAGTATTTCACTGTCTACCCTATCTAATCCTCTGATCATCTTGTATGTCTCTATCAAATCCACCCTTAGCCTTCTTCTTTCCAATGAGAACAGACACAAGTCTCTCAGCCTTTCCTCATAAGACCTCCCCTCCATACCAGGCAACATCCTGGTAAATCTCCTCTGCACCCTTTCCAGTGCTTCCACATCCATCCTGTAATGGGGTGACCAGAACTGTACACAATATTCTAAGTGTGGCCGCACCAGTGTTTTGTATAGTTGCAGCATGATATTGCGATTCTGGAACTCAATCCCTCAACCAATGAAATTTAACACACTATATGCCTTCTTCACAGCACTATCCACCTGGGTGGCAACTTTCTGGGATCTATGCACGTGGATTCCAAGATCCCTCTGCACATCCACACTAACAAGAATCTTTCCATTGATCCAGTGCTCTGCCATCCTATTATTCTTCCCAAAATGCATTACCTTACATTTAGCTGCATTGAACTGCATTTGCCACCTCTCAGCCCAGTTCTGCAGTTTATCCAAGTCCCCCTGCAACCTGTAACATTCTTTCAAATTGTCCAATACTCCACCGACTTTAGTGTCATCTGCAAATTTACTAATCCATCCACCTATGCCTGCATCTAAGTCATTTATAAAAATGATAAACAGCAGTGGTCCTAACCAGATCCTTGTGGCACACCACTAGTAACTGGACTCCAGACTGAATATTTTGCATTAACCACCACTCGCTGCCTTCTTCCAGAAAGCCAGTTTCTAATCCAAACTGCGAAATCACCCTCAATTCCATGCCTCTGCATTTTCTCCTTCAGCCTAACAAAGGCTTTACTGAAGTCCATGTATACCACGTCAACTGCCCTACCCTCGTCTACATGCTTGGTCACCTTCTCAAAACATTCAATGAGGTTTGTGAGACACAACCTGCCCTTGACGCAACCATGTTGACTATATGAAATCAAATTGTTGCTTGCTAGATGATTATAAATCTTATCTCTCATAATCCTTTCCAAAACCTTTCCTGCAACAGAAGTAAGGCTCACTGGTCTATAATTACCTGAGTCACCTCTGCTGCCCTTCTTGAACAATGGCACATTTGCAATCCTCCAGTCCTCAGGGCCAAAACTTGGAGACAATGACGACTCAAATATTAAAGCCAACGGCTCTGCTATATCCTCCCTAGCTTCCCAGAGAATTCTCGGATAAATCCCATCCGGCCCCGGGGACTTGTCTACTTTCACTCCTTCTAGAATTGATAACACCTGTGCGTAACTAACCTCGATCCTTTCTAGTCTAATATCTCGTACCTCATTCTTCTCCTCCACAATATTCTCCTTTTCCTTAGTGAACACCGATGAGTAATGTTCATTTAGCACCTCTCCGATCTCTACAGGGTCCACACCCAATTTCCCACTTCTGTCTTTGACAGACTTCTGCCCTATTCCTACCCTAATCATCCTTTTATTCCTCGCATACCTATAGAAAGCTTTATGGTTCTCCTTTATTCAATTTGCTAAAGACTGCTTGTGTCCTGAAATGAGTTCTTTCTCATTTCAGACTACCATTTTAAAAAGACACGCTGTTCACAAGGGTTAGGATAGAAAAGTAAAGAAGTTGTGTCAAGTTTGCATAGAATCTTGGAGTAGTATGACCAGTTTTTGATCTCGTGGACTGAGGGTGTAAGAAAGATTCATGAGGATGATACTGTAACTGAGAGGAAGATTGAAACATGCTGAAACTCTTGGAAATAAAACTGTCTCTGGAAAAAATATCTTTCCTTGGATAAGGTGACCAAAGCCGCATGCAGTACTCTAGATGTGGTTTCATCAAGGCCCTGTTTACTTTACTAAGACTTCTTTGTTCCTGTATTCAAAAGCTCTTGCAATGAAAGCTAGCATACCAATTGCCTTCCTAACTGCTTGGCATACTTGCATTCCTGCTTCCAATGACTGATGTGCATGGATCTTTAAGGAAGGAAGATGTGTTGGACATTTTGAACAACTTGAGGATAGATAAGTCCCCCCGGCCTGACGGGATATATCCTTGGATTATTTGGGAAGCAAGAGAGGAAATTGCAGTACCGTTGGCAATGATCTTTTCGTCTTCACTGTCAACAGGGGTGGTACCAGGGGACTGGAGAGTGGCGAATGTTGTGCCCCTGTTCAAAAAAGGGAATAGAGATAACCCCGGGAATTACAGGCCAGTTAGTCTTACTTCGGTGGTAGGCAAAGTAATGGAAAGGGTACTGAGGGATAGGATTTATGAGTATCTGGAAAAACACTGCTTTGTTAGGGACAGCCAGCACGGATTTGTGAAGGGTAGGTCTTGCCTTACAAGTCTGATTGAATTCTTTGAGGAGGTGACCAAGCATGTGGATGAGGGTAGAGCAGTGGATGTAGTATACATGGATTTTAGTAAGGCATTTGATAAAGTTCCCCATGGTAGGCTTATGCGGAAAGTCAGGAGGCAGGGGATAGAGGGAAATTTGGCCAATTGGATAGAAAACTGGCTAACCGGTCGAAGGCAGAGAGTGGTGGTAGATGGTAAATATTCAGCCTGGAGCCCAGTTACAAGTCGAGTTCCGCAGGGATCAGTTCTGGGTCCTCTGCTGTTTGTAATTTTTATTAATGACTTAGATGAGGGAGTCGAAGGGTGGGTCAGTAAATTTGCAGATGATACGAAGAGAGGTGGAGTTGTGGACAGTGAGGAGGGCTGTTGTCGGCTGCAGAGGGACTTAGATATGATGCAGAGCTGGGCTGAGGAGTGGCAGATGGAGTTCAACCCTGCCAAGTGTGAGGTTGTCCATTTTGGAAGAACAAATAAGAATGCGGAATACAGGGTTAATGGTAGGGCTCTTAGTCAGGTGGAGGAACAGAGGGATCTTGGGGTCTATGTACATAGATCTTTGAAGGTTGCCACTCAGATGGATAGAGTTTGTAAGAAGGCCTATGGAGTATTATCGTTCATTAGCAGAGAGATTGAATTCAAGAGTCGTGAAGTGATGTTGCAGCTGTACAGGACTTTGGTTAGGCCACAGTTGGAGTACTGTGTGCAGTTCTGGTCGCCTCACTTTAGGAAAGATGTGGAAGCTTTGGAGAGGGTGCAGAGAAGATTTACCAGGATGTTGCCTGGAATGGAGAATAGGTCGTACGAGGATAGGTTGAGAGTGCTAGACTTTTTCTCGTTGGAACGGCGAAGGATGAGGGGTGACTTGATAGAGGTTTATGAGATGATCAGAGGAATAGATTGAGTCGACAGTCAGAAACTTTTTCTTCGGGTGCAACAGAGTGTTACAAGGGGACATAAATTTAAGGTGAAGGGTGGAAGGTATAGGGGAGATGTCAGGGGTGGGTTCTTTACCCAGAGAGTGGTGGGGGCATGGAATGCGCTGCCTGTGGGAGTGGTAGAGTCAGAATCTTTGGTGACTTTTAAGTGGCAATTGCATAGGTACATGGATGGGTGCTTAAGCTAGGACAAATGTTCAGCACACATCGTGGGCCGAAGGGTCTGTTCTGTGCTGTATTGTTCTATGTTCTATGTTCTATTTAAATCCCTTTGTACAATAGCATTTCTCAATCCATCAACATTTAAATAATACGGTTTTGAATTTCTTACTGAAACGGACAACTTCACACTTATCCATGTTACTTTGCATCTGGTATACATTTCTCCATTCATTTTATTTGTCTCGATCACCTTTAAGCTGCTTCACATCCTCCTCACTGCTGTACTCCCACCTAGTTTTGTGTCATCAGAAAATTTGGAATTATTACAATTGATTGGTTGAAACAAAATGAATTTTGCAGATGTCTACAAAATTATGACAGGGTGTTGAGAAGATAGACTAAAGAGCTGTTCCATTTAGTCACTGATTGCAATGATTAGGAAGAACAGATTAAACTTCTTCACCCAGAGAGTGGTGGGTATATGGAATGCTCTGCCCTAGAAGGCTGTGGAGGCCAAGTCTCTGGATACTTTCAAGAAAGAGTTGGATAGAGCTCTTAAGGATAGTAGAATCAAGGGTTATGGGGATAAGGCAGGAACAGGATACTGATTGAGGATGATCAGCTGTGATCATAATGAATGGTGGTGCTGACTCGAAGGGCAGAATGGTCTACTCCTGCACCTGTTGTTTATTGTAAGATTTGGGCAAGAAGTGCAAGTGGAATATGATAAAGAAATTTGTTAAGCAGTGAGTGATGACCAGAAAACTCATTGCTTACCAAGATAGTGGAAACTGAGGCAATGAATAATTTCAACAGGAAGTTGGGTGGATACTTGAAAGAAATAAACTTGCAGGGTTACAAGAATAGAATGTGATGAATAGAAGTATGTGATGAGCTCTACAGTGAATTGGTATGGTCTGAATTGGCTGAATATCTCTGCCTGTATTGTAATGACTCCATGACGATTCCTCCTGTTGCCAACCTTTCTGTACTTGTTTCAAACGTGTTGTTTCTCAGGCAATTTCCAGTTCTTAAGAGAGGTCATCAACCTGAAACTTTGACATTGTTTTTCACTCCACAGATACCAACTAACCTCAATATTTTCAAAGTTAAAAATCACACAACACCAGGTTATAGTCCAGCAGGTTTAATTGGAAGCACTAGATTTCAGAGCACTGCTCCTTCATCGGGTGTTTGTGAAGTATAAGATTGTAAGACACAGGATTTATAGCAAAAGTTTACAGTGTGATGTAACTGAAATTATATATTGAAAAAGACCTGGCTTGTTTGTTCAGTCTCTCATCTGTTAAAATGACAACATTGGTTTCCATGATTTGGAGATGTCAGTGTTGGACTAGGGTGTACAAAGTTAAAAATAACACCACACCAGGTTTTCGTCAACAGGTTTAATTGGAAGCACTAGCTTTCGGAACCCTGCTCCTTCACCAACCACCTGTTGGACTATGACCCGGTGTTGTGTGATTTTTAACGTTGATTTCATTTCTTTCTTATGTGAATTGCAAAACCATTTTTTTAAAAATTACGTTCTCAAGTGATGTAACCTGGTGTTGTGTGATTTTTAACTTTGTACACCCCAGTCCAACACCAGCATCTCCAAATCAGTAATTTCAGCACTTGTTCAAACTTCAGATTTCTGGATATACATTGCTTTAGTTTTATCACAGTGCTATCTACTAACCAGACGATACAGCTTCAATGCTGTAGAGTTTTAAATATTTATATGGGATCCTTTTAATATTAACTTTTGAGTTCACCAAAGTAAAAGATGTGTGTCTACCCAAACTTGAAATACTTAGACCATTTGCTTGCATGATTCGGCTACTCTAAACAATGAGTTACACAATTGCCAAAGTGTCTCAGTTCATTGTTGGAAATTAACTAATGTGAACTTTTTCCATTTTACTTCAGGGGCTATGTGATGAAATAATTGTACTACACCTCGGTTATCTGAACTATACCGAATACATGATTACCATCACCTTCTATGATCTAGAGGATCCTTTGTTTTCGATCAAGAATGTAAATTTCACTGTAAGTACACTTTGTTTTCCTGAAGCTTGATTCATAGTTTCATACAGTGCTTATAAGTCCTTTGGCCCATCGAGTCTACACCAACATAACTACCTCTAAAATTGCACTCGTTCCAATTTCCTGCACTTGTCCCGTATCCTTGAATATTTGAAGGGCTCATCCAAATATTTTTCAAAGGTTTGTAGTCTTCATTCCCTTCCCAGGCAGTGCCTTCCAGATTTCCATTACCAGCTGAGTGAAAATGTTTTTCCCAAATCCCGTCTGAATCTCCTGCCACTTAGCTTAAAACTATGCTGTCTTGTGATTGACCCCTCAACCAAAGGGAGCAGCTGCAACTATTCACTCTGTCCATACCCCTCAAAATCTTATACACCTCAATCATATCCCCCCTCAGTGTTCTCTGCTCTAAAAGAAATTAATCCAAGCATATCTAGTCTCTCCTTACAGGACAGTTCTTCCACCTGAGTCAGCATCCTGGTAAACTTCCTGTATCCCCTCTTGTACTGTATGCCATCACTGTTGAAAGCACGTGTCCCATATGGGATCTGTGAATAATTACCCCAAGAGCACACTGTTCATTCACTAATACTCCCTCATTTTATTTCTTCTAGTGCATCGTCTTGCACTTATCAGGGTTAAACACCATCTGTCACTGATCTGTCCATTAAACCAACCCATCTATATCTTCTTGTAACCTACAATCATCTTCTTTGCAAACTATTCAAAGCCAATCTTGGTGTCATCTGTGAATTTCCTTAACATTTCCCCAACATTTTTATCTATATCATTTATGTGTATGAACAACTATTAGATCCTGCTTTTTAATCTACTGCCTTGCTACCTTAATTCTTCATGTAAGATCTCATTCCTCACTTTGCCCATATCTTTGGTACCAACATGTACCTCGACCTCTAACTGATCTTGTCTTAGGAGCAAAGGTTAAACTGCTGGGACTCTACTCTTTGGAATTTAAAAAAATGAGAGGTGAGCCAATTGAAACAAACAGAATCCTTAAGGGGCTTGATGGTAAATCCTGAATGGATTTCTCTGTCTTCCTTCAAGGCAGAGCCAAGGACCAGAGTACATAATCTCACAATGTACCACAGGCCCATAAACAGTCAGAGACATGGAAGATTAGATGGGTGGGTACATTTCAGAGAAATGTAAAAGTAATGCCCTTCAGGGAAGGAAATCTGCCATTCTCACCTGCTCTGGCTGATGTGACTCCAGAGCTACAGCAATAACTAAAGGACTTGTATTCATTTGTGCTGCTGAAAAATCAATGCTCTCAATAAGTGCTCTTGGTGACTTAAAACAATTGCAGCTTTCTTAATGTTCAAAGTAAGTAGCCAATAATCATGCACCAGCAGTAAATATTATGTGTGATCACAGAAGATCTACAACATAAGGGATATAATTTCAGACTTGCTGAGAAATAATCTACATTTGATTTTCCTTATTTAATATACATTCATAAACTACATTAGGGGACGTTACATACAGTGGTTATCACTGCTGCCTCACAGCGACAGGGACCTGGGTTCAATTCTACCCTTGGGTGACGGTCTGTGTGGAATCATAGAGTCATGGAGATGTGCAGCACGGAAACAGACCCTTCGGTCCAATTCATCCATGCCGACTAGATATCCCAACCCGATCTAGTCCCAGTTGCCAGCATCCGGCCCATAACCCTCCAAACACTTCCTATTCATATACCCATCTAGAAGCCTTCTAAATGTTGCAATTGTACTAGCCTCCACCACTTCCTCTAGCAGCTCATTCCATACTCGTATCACCCTCTGCGTGAAAAAGTTGCCCCTTAGGTCTCTTTTATATCTTTCCCCTCTCACCCTATACCTATGCACTCTAGTGCTGGACTTACCGACCCCAGGGAAAAGACTTTAACTGTTTATCCTGTCCATGCCCCTCATGATTTTATAAACCTCTTTAAGGTCACCCCTCAGCATCCGATGCTCCAGGGAAAACAATCCTAGCCTATTCAACCTCTCCCGATAGATCAAATCCTCCAAACCTGGTAACATCCTTGTAAATCTTTTCTGAACCCTTTCAAGTTTCACAACATCTTTCTGATAGGAAGGAGACCCGAACTGCATGCAATATTCCAAAAGTGGCCGAACCAATGTCCTATACAGCTGCAACGTGACCTCCCAACTCTTGTACTCAGTATTCTGACCAATAAAGGAAAGCATACCAAATGCCTTCTTCACTATCCTATCTACTTGCCACTCCACTTTCAAGGAGCTATGAACCTGCGCACCAAGGTCTCTTTGTTCAGCAACACTCCCCACGACTTTACCATTAAGTGTATAAGTCCTGCTAAGATTTGCTTTCTCAAAATGCAGCATTTAACATTTATCTGAATTAAATTCCATCTGCCACTCCTCAGCCATTGTAATCTGAGATAAACTTCTTCGCTGTCCGCTACACCTCCAGTTTTGGTGTCATTGGCAAACTTAATAACTGTACTTCTTATGCTCACATCTAAATCATTTATATAAATGATGAAAAGTAGTGGACCCAACACCAATCCTTGTGGCACTCCACTGGTCACAGGCCTCCAGTCTGAAAAACAACCCGCCACCACCACCACCCTCTGTCTTCTACCTTTGAGCCAGTTCTGTATCCAAATGGCTAGTTTTCCCTGTAATCCGTGAATTCTAACCTTGCTAATCAGTCTCCCATGGGGAACCTTGTCGAATGCCTTACTGAAGTCCATTTAGATCACATCTACTGTTCTGCCCTCATCAATCTTCTTTGTTATTTCCTCAAAAAACTCAATCAAGATAGTGAGACATGATTTCCCACACACAGCGCAAATTATCCCTAATTTCATCAGGAGGAAGATTTATTTGGTGTTTACCTTCCCAATGCCTTCCTTTCCAATTATAAAACTTTGTGTTCCTCCCAACCCTGGCATCATATGCTCCAAGAGAAATAAGCTTGTCTTTCTTTGGAGGATATACAATGGCTGATGAAGACTGAATTGGATTTCTCTTTGACCTCATCCACTGTTTTGAGGTTTGGGCATATGCATTGTTGATTGTAGTGTACTGTCTTCGGGTTAAGATGAACCAAAGGATCGTAAGACATTTAATTATCCAAAAGGGGGGAATGAGACTGTCAACTAGTTCATGTTTAATGGTGAAACCAGCTCCACAGAATTGGGCTTATTCACATTTACCATTGCAGAAGGTGTAACCACCACTTTATTCTTTCAGCTGACCTTCTATGACTCTTCGTGTCCGTTCTGTATCCAAATGGCTAGTTCTCCCTGTAACCTTGCTAATCAGTCTCCCATGGGGAACCTTGTCGAACGCCTTACTGAATTCCATATAGATCACGCCTACCGCTCTGCCCTCATCAATCCTCTTTGTTACTTTTTCAAACAACTCAATTACGTTTGTGAGACATGATTTCCCACACACAAAACCATGTTGACTATCCCTAATCAGTCCTTGCCTTTCCAAATACATGTACATCCTGTTCCTCAGGATTCCCTCCAACAACTTGCTCACCACTGAGGTCAGGCTCACTGGTCTATAGTTCCCTGGCTTGTCCTTACCACCTTTCTTAAACAGTGGCATTACGTTCACCAACCTTCAGTCTTCTGGCACCTCAACTGAGCAAGGGGCCCAGCAATCACTTCCCTAGCTTCCCACAGAATTCCAGGGTACATCTGATCAGGTCCTGGGGATTTATCAACTTTTATGCATTTCAAGACATCCAACATTTCCTTCTCTGTGATATGGACATTTTTCAAGATGTCACCTTCTATTTGCCGACATTCTATACCTTCAATGGCCTTTCCTCAGTAAATACTAATGCAAAATACTTGTATAATATCTCTCCCATCTCCTGCAGCTCCACCCAAAGGCTGCCTTGCTGATCTTTGAGGGGCCCTATTTTCTCCCTCGTCCTTAATTTGTAAAACCCCTTTGGATTCTCCTTAACCCTATTTGCCAAAGCTATCTCATGTCCCCTTTTTGCCCTCCTGATTTCCCTCTGAAATATACATCTACAGCCTTTATACTCTTCTAAGGATTCACTCGATCTATCCTGTCTATACCTGACATATGCTTCCTTCTTTTTCTTAACCAAGCCCTCAATTTCTTTAGTCATCCTGCATTCCCTATACCTACCAGCCTTTCCTTTCACCCTAACAGGAATATACTTTCTCTGGATTCTTGTTATCTCATTTCTAA
Source organism: Chiloscyllium plagiosum (assembly GCF_004010195.1). Lineage (NCBI taxonomy): Eukaryota > Metazoa > Chordata > Chondrichthyes > Orectolobiformes > Hemiscylliidae > Chiloscyllium > Chiloscyllium plagiosum. The sequence continues at coordinate 71,120,497 of NC_057718.1, read as the reverse complement.
AGGCTTCCCATTTTCCAGCCGTCCTTTTACCTGCGAACATCTGCCCCAATCAACTTTTGAAATTTCTTGCCTAATACTGTCAAAAGTGGCCTTTCTCCAATTTAGAACATCAGCTTTTAGATCTGGTCTATCCTTTTCGGTCACTATTTTAAAACTAATAGAATTATGGTCACTGGCCCCAAAGTGCTCCCCCACTGACACCTTAATCACCTGCCCTGCCTTATTTCCCAAGAATAGGTCAAGTTTTTCACCTTCTGTAGTAGGTACACCCATATATTGAATCAGAAAAGTTTCTTGTACGCACTTAACAAATTCCTCTCCATCTAAATCCTTAACAGTATGGCAGTCCCAGTCCATGTTTGGAAATTTAAAATCCTCTACCATAGCCACCCTCTTATTCTTACAGATAACTGAGATCTCCTTACAAATTTGTTTCTCAATTTCCCTCTGACTGTTAGGGGGTCTATAATACAATCCCTTTTTTATTTCTCAGTTCCACCCAATAACTTCCCTGGATGTATTTCTGGGAATATCCTCCCTCAGTACAGCTGTAATGCAATCCCTTATCAAAATGCTACTCCCCCTCCTCTCTTGCCTCCCTTCCTGTCCTTCCTGTAGCATTTCTTTCCTGGAACATTAAGCTGCTAGTCCTGTCCATCTTGGAGTCACATTTCTGTAATTGCTATGATATCCCAGTCCCATGTTCCTTGGCCTTTTCCACAGTAAATACTGATGCAAAATACTTGTATAATATCTCTCCCATCTCCTATTCTCTCCCTCGTCCTTAATGTATTTGTAAAATCCCTTTGGATTCTCCTTAACTCTGGGGATAAATCCCCAGGACCTGATCAGATGTACCCTAGAACTCTGTGGGAAGCTAGGGAAGTGATTGCTGGGCCCCTTGCTGAGATATTTGCGTTATCATCTGCCTTCTCTTTTAGGCCCCTTGCATTGAAATAGATGCAGTTTAATTTATCAGTTCTACCTTGTTCTCTGCTTTGTCCTTGCCTGCCCTGACTGTTTGGCTCACTTCTTTTCTCAACTGTACCAGTCTCAGATTGATCTCTATTATTGCTATCTCCCTGGGTCCCACCCCCAGCCTCCTACCTTACTAGTTTAAATCCTCCTAAGCAGTTGTAGTAAATCTCCCTGTCAGTATATTAGTCCCCTTCCAACTTAGGTGCAATCTGTCCTCCTTGTACGCATCACTTCTATTCCAGAAGCAATTCCAATGATCCAAAAATGTGAATCCTTCTCCCATACATCAGCACCTCGGCCATGCATTCATCTGCTCTCTCCTCCTATTCCTGCACTCACTAGCTTGTGGCATCGGGATTAATCCAGATATTAAGTTTGCATGTTTTCCCTGTGTCTGCATGGGTCTCCGCTGGATGCTCTGGTTTCCTCCCACTGTCCAAAGATGTGCACATTAGGTGGATTGGCCATGCTAAATTCCCCACAGTGTTCAGAATTGTGTAGGTTAGGTGCATTAGAAACGGAAAATGCATAGGTATAGGATAAGGGGGTGGGTCTGGATGGGATGTTTTCAGACGGTTGGTGTGGACTTGTTGGGCTGAATGGCCTGTTTCCACACTGTGGGGATTCTGTGATTCGATGCATCAATATTAACATTTGCATTGGATTTTAGTTTTGTGCTTGTATTAAATATTCAGTATGTTTAAGGTATTAAAAATCAACTTTTTTATTTATCCAACTAAATGTACCTGATGTTTAGCTGAAGCACTTAAAGCAATTCAGGTTTAAAATCTGTGTTGGTGCTGTCTTTTTGTACTAATGCCAATGTTAAATTTCTGTCCAACAGTTGAAGATGTATGATGCCTTATTTTCCCAAGTGGAAATCTGGTTCCGATTTATCTTTGTTGTTTTCACCTTCATGGTCACAGTAAGTAAGATGATAAGTAGTTAGTGTGCTGACACATTCTATCGTGATGGTGGGATTGATGATACTCAGAGTCTTTTATTTTGAAGTACAGACTGTTTAAATTGTATGTTCCACTTTTTGATGGCATTAGCTTAATTAATGAATATTGGATGTATTATTAATTATAGGACTAATTGACAGTTTGATGTGTAATAACGGCAGTTTTGGGTCGTTCTGCATTTCTTTTCCAATTTTTATTCAAGGCCAGGGAGACAGATAAACTGACCAAGAAGGTCTGTTGGAGCATCCTCAGCCTTTGCAATTGTCCAACAGGTTTGAGGTTCATAATGCCAAGTTGCATGGTTGAGAGCAGGAACTGGAAGGTGGATGAGCAAGCTACCATTGCATCTTGGTACAGGAAGCCATTTAAGTTGGGGGAATAAATAGGAGTGTCATAATTGTAAGGGATAGTATTGTCATTGGAATAGACACAGTTCTTTGCAGCTGAGATCATGAGTTCAGAAAACTGTGTCGTCTTTCCAGTGCCAGAGTTTGGGACATCTTCTCTGAACTGGGGAGGACGCTATGGAGCCATATCAATTTCTGTGGTCCACGTTTGCACCAGTGACATTGATAGGACTCAGGCCGAACTTCTGACTCGAGATTATAAGCAGCTAGGGGCTAAACTAAAAAGTAGAAATCAATCTCTACATTATTACCTGAACCATGACCAACTTTGAATAGGGTAAATAAAATTAGAGATTATGAATGTATGGCTCAGACATTGATGAGAGACAAATAGGTCTTGTCTGGGCTCTGGGACCAGTACTAATCCAAAAAAAGAGGAGGAGGCAGAATGTAGAAAACCACAGGTCTATTAGCCTAATATCTATCATATGGAGGATGTTCAAATCCATTATTAAGGTTTTAGCTGGACACTTGGAAAATTATGATTTAATCAGGCAGGGCCATCATGGATTTATGAAGGGGAAATTGTGTTTAACTATCCTTTGTGTTTTTTAACAAGCTGACATCTACGGTTATTGACAGGGACCAATAAATATGATGTACTTGATTTTTAGAATGGCATTTGCTAAGAATCCACATCAAAGGTTACTGCACACAACAAGCACATGGTGTAAGGGATAATATATTAGCTTGAAGAAAGGATTTGTTAGCTGACAAGAAACAGATTCAGGATAAATGGATTTTTTTTCGGGCTGGCAAACTTTTTCTAATGTGGAGGGTTTCGGTATTAGATTTTCAACTATTTATAATTTATCTCAATTATTTAGATGAGGGGTGCCAAATGAATGGTAGCTAAATCTGACACCAAGGTAGGTCAGAAAATATGTTGTCAAGAGGTTGCAAAGTGTCTGCAAAGGAATATAGATGACTTAAGAGCATAGGCTAAAATTTGACATAAATGTTAAATTGTTCACTTCAGCAGGAAGACAGGAGAAGTAGAGCACTATTTAAAGAGAGATTGCAGAAGTCTGTGATATAACAGCATCCAGATCTCCAGGCACATTTTAATTTTTTTAAAAATTTGTTCACTGAATATGGGCATGACTGGTTAGGCCAGCATTAAATACCCATCCATAATTGTCCAGAGGGCAGTAACAGTCAACCATATTGCTGGAGTCACATGTCAGCCAGACCAGGTAAGGATGGCAAATTTCTTTCCTTAATGGACTTCAGTGAAACATTTTTTTGATGACAACCAACATGATCACGCAGTTGCCACTGGCTAGTTTTTTTGTTCCAGGTTTTTGTTGAATTCAAATTTCACCATCTGCCATGATGGGATTTGAGCTCATCATAGATCACCTGGGGTCCTGGATTACTAGTTCAGTGATATTGTCACTACACAACTGCCTCCTGCCATTTGTATGCATTATATTGAATTAGTATACAAGTGATTAAGAAGACAAATGGAATGTTTTCATTAAATGCAAGGGGAATGCAATAAATAAAAAAAAAAGATGATATCATGAAAAACGTACTCTCAGAGCAAGTTGTTAGGATCTGGAATATAGTTCTGGATAGTATGGTTGATAAAGGACCAACTGAGGGTTTCAAAATGGAATGAAATAATTATGGCAAAAGAAGACATTTGCATGAATATGGGGGAAAAAACAGAGGTGTGAATTGTCTCTTCAGATGACCAGTATACATTTGATAGGTCAAATGGCCTCCTTAAGTGCTGTAACCACTCTACAATTCTGTGATGGTTTTGAGCTTGAGAGAAATAATTTGCTGGTGTGAACGGTACTGATGGAATTGAGAGTGGTGGCAGCTATTCTGAGATTTCTTTACCCCTGAATCTGACAGGATACATAATATTTAGAATTATCTTTAGAAGAGATTTTCAAATAGCTAATAGTATGAATGGTCATTCATAAAACATGCTGCCATTTCATGTTAGTAAGTCCCACTTTATGTTCTAAAGTTTATTGAGGTAGGAGGGAACTGCGGCGTTCATGAAACTGGGTAACATGCAATGATGTTCTGAGAGGTTTAGCCTACTAGTGTGACATGGCTAGAGTGATACTAGTAGAGTCTTAATTTACACATTTTTTTCCTGCAAAGTGCAGGTATGTAATAGAAACTAGGAATATGGTAGAGGCAGGTGCAGGTCTTTGTGATGAATTTATGTAGTACAGCAAACCTTTTGTTAACTGGCACCAGGCGTGTATCGATTGATCAAAGATTCCAGTTGATCAAGATGTCCACATAATCAATATATAAAAACACACTACGTAATAAAGCATAATGCAGGAGGCATACGCATCACTGTTACACTTGATTTAAAGCATAAATCACTTAAATAATAATGCAACTTTGCCTTAAATAAAACTTACTGGCAGAGAGCCTTCTCAGCCTCACCTTCAACTGACTACTCAGACGTCGTGGAGATGGCAATAATACAGTAAACTTCTGGAATTTGCAGTATATAGTTTTTGCCAGTTTATCAAGAGTGCTGATTAAAACAAAGTTTGCTGTGTATTGTTTTTTGATTCTTCATTCCAAAATGGACAAATCAATATTTCCATATTTCTAATTGTCAAATTTCAGCCCATTCAGTTAGTTGTAAAAGGAAGACAGGATCTCCAGCTCCTCTTGACAACTTACTTTTTAACCTAAAGTAAAACAAAGAACCGCAGATGCTGGAAATCTGGAACAAAAACAGAAATTGATGGAAAAACAGCTTAGTCATTAGTACTGTTGCCTTGCAGCACTAAGGACCTGGTTTCAATTCCATCCTGGGGCAACTGTCTCTGTGGATTTCCGCTGGGTATTCTGGTTTCCTCCCACAGTCCAAAGATGTACAGGTTTGGTGGATTGGCCATGCTAAGTTGTCCATACTATTCAGGGATGTGTATGTTAGGTGTGTTAACCATGGGAGAGGTAAGGTTACAAGGAAACGGTAGGGGAATGGGTCTGGGTGGGATGCTCTTCGGAGGGTTGATGTAGTTTTGTTGGCCCAAAATGGCCTGTTTCCAATCATTCTGTGGAAAGAAAGCAGAGTTAACATTTCAGATCCAATATCCTTCTTCAGTTCTGTTCATCCAATGTGGTGGAAGAATGGATAGAAAATAGTTGAGGTCCCAGCACTGACCCCTGTGGCATTCCACTAGTTACAAATTGCCAACGAGGAAAGATATCCTTTAATGTCAACTCTGTTTCCCATCAACGAACCAATCCTTTACCAATAGTAAAATGTTGGCCCCTATACCATATGTCAAAAAGTGTGGTGCTGGAAAAGCACAGCAGGACAGGCAGCATCCGAGGCGCAGGAGAATGGATGTTTCAGGCATAAGCCCTTCGTCAGAAATGTGGGGTTGGGGGCAGGGGGCT
>NC_057718.1:71082028-71114727 GCF_004010195.1 Chiloscyllium plagiosum | reverse complement strand
TGCAGATGGGAGGTGATGGTGATATGTCAGAGTGGAAGGTGGAGTGGATAGGTAGGAAAGAAGATGGACAGATGGGCAGTTCAAGATGGTGGTGCAAAGTTGGAGGATTAGATCTGTGATGAGGTGGGTGGCGGGGAGATGAGGAAACTGGTGAAATTGACATTGATGCTGTGTGGTTGGAGGGTCCCAAGGCAGAAGATGAGGGGTTCTTCTCCAGGTATCAGGTGACTACAATTTGGCGGTGGAGGAGGCCAAGACTTGCATATCCTTGACAGGCAGGTACTGGGAGGGAGAGTTGTTGGCCACAGAGCAGTGGGGTTGTTTGGTGCTTGTGTCTCAGAGATGTTCTTTGAAACATTCCACGAGTTGGCATCCTGTCTCCCCAATGTAGAGAAGACCACATCAAGAGCAATAGACATAGTAGATGAGTTCATAGAGTCAGAGATGTACAACACGGAAACAGACCATTTGGTCCAAATCGTCCATGCCGACCAGATATCCTAACCTGATCTAGTTGGCACATATCCCTCGACACCTTTTCTATTCGGATACTCATCCAGATGCCTTTCAATGGTACCAGCCTCCACCACTTCCTGTGGCAGCGTATTCCATACATGCACCACCCTCTGCATGAAAACGTTGCCCCTTAGTTCCCTTTTATATCTTTTCCCTCTCTTCATGAACCTATGCCCTCTAGTACTGGACTCCCCCACTCCAGGGAAAAGACCTTGTCTGTTTATCGTATCTGTGCCCCATATGATTTTACATACCTCTCCAAAGTCACCGCTCAGCCTCTGATGCTCCAGGGAACATAGCCCCAGCCTATTCAACCTCTCCCTTACAGCTCAAATCCTCCAACCCTGGCAACATCCTTGTAAATCTTTTCTGAACCCTTTCAAGTTTCACAACATCAGTATGATAGGAAGGAGACCAAAATTGCATACAATATTCCAACAGTGGCCTAACTAATAACCTGCACAGCCACAACATGATCTCCCAACTCCGATACTCAATGCTCTGACCAGTAAAGGAAAGCATACAAAATGCCGTCTTCACTAATTGCATACAATATTCCAACAGTGGCCTAACCAATAACCTGCAAGCCACAACATGACCTCCCAACTCCGATACTCAATGCTCTGACCAGTAAAGGAAAGCATACAAAATGCCGTCTTCACTATACTGCGACTCTACTTTCAAGGAAAGATGAACCTGCAATCCAAGGTCTCTTTGTTCAGCAAATCTCCCCAGGATCTCACCCATTAAGTGTATAAGTCCTGCTCTGATTTGCTTTTCCAAAATGCAACACCTCACAGTCATCCAAATTAAACTCCATCTGCCATTCCTCAGCCCATTGGCCCATCTGTACAAGATCCCATTATAATCTGAGGTAACCTTTGCTGTCCAGTACACCTCCAATTTTAGTGTCATCTGCAAACTTACTCACTATACCTTCTATGTTCACATCCTGCAACTCTACTTTGAAGGAACGATGAACCTGCAATCTGTTCAGCAAATCTCCCCAGGACCTCACTCAATAAGTGTATAAGTCCTGCTCTGATTTGCTTTTCCAAAATGCAACACCTCACAGTTTTGTGACACCGCAAATTTGTGACACGGCCCGCCCCTCCTCTTCGTCGCACGCCCGCCCCTCCTCTTCGTCGCACGCCCGCCCCTCCTCTTCGTCGCACGCCCGCCCCTCCTCTTCGTCGCACGCCCGCCCCTCCTCTTCGTCGCACGCCCGCCCCTCCTCTTCGTCGCACGCCCGCCCCTCCTCTTCGTCGCACGCCCGCCCCTCCTCTTCGTCGCACGCCCGCCCCTCCTCTTCGTCGCACGCCCGCCCCTCCTCTTCGTCGCACGCCCGCCCCTCCTCTTCGTCGCACGCCCGCCCCTCCTCTTCGTCGCACGCCCGCCCCTCCTCTTCGTCGCACGCCCGCCCCTCCTCTTCGTCGCACGCCCGCCCCTCCTCTTCGTCGCACGCCCGCCCCTCCTCTTCGTCGCACGCCCGCCCCTCCTCTTCGTCGCACGCCCGCCCCTCCTCTTCGTCGCACGCCCGCCCCTCCTCTTCGTCGCACGCCCGCCCCTCCTCTTCGTCGCACGCCCGCCCCTCCTCTTCGTCGCACGCCCGCCCCTCCTCTTCGTCGCACGCCCGCCCCTCCTCTTCGTCGCACGCCCGCCCCTCCTCTTCGTCGCACGCCCGCCCCTCCTCTTCGTCGCACGCCCGCCCCTCCTCTTCGTCGCACGCCCGCCCCTCCTCTTCGTCGCACGCCCGCCCCTCCTCTTCGTCGCACGCCCGCCCCTCCTCTTCGTCGCACGCCCGCCCCTCCTCTTCGTCGCACGCCCGCCCCTCCTCTTCGTCGCACGCCCGCCCCTCCTCTTCGTCGCACGCCCGCCCCTCCTCTTCGTCGCACGCCCGCCCCTCCTCTTCGTCGCACGCCCGCCCCTCCTCTTCGTCGCACGCCCGCCCCTCCTCTTCGTCGCACGCCCGCCCCTCCTCTTCGTCGCACGCCCGCCCCTCCTCTTCGTCGCACGCCCGCCCCTCCTCTTCGTCGCACGCCCGCCCCTCCTCTTCGTCGCACGCCCGCCCCTCCTCTTCGTCGCACGCCCGCCCCTCCTCTTCGTCGCACGCCCGCCCCTCCTCTTCGTCGCACGCCCGCCCCTCCTCTTCGTCGCACGCCCGCCCCTCCTCTTCGTCGCACGCCCGCCCCTCCTCTTCGTCGCACGCCCGCCCCTCCTCTTCGTCGCACGCCCGCCCCTCCTCTTCGTCGCACGCCCGCCCCTCCTCTTCGTCGCACGCCCGCCCCTCCTCTTCGTCGCACGCCCGCCCCTCCTCTTCGTCGCACGCCCGCCCCTCCTCTTCGTCGCACGCCCGCCCCTCCTCTTCGTCGCACGCCCGCCCCTCCTCTTCGTCGCACGCCCGCCCCTCCTCTTCGTCGCACGCCCGCCCCTCCTCTTCGTCGCACGCCCGCCCCTCCTCTTCGTCGCACGCCCGCCCCTCCTCTTCGTCGCACGCCCGCCCCTCCTCTTCGTCGCACGCCCGCCCCTCCTCTTCGTCGCACGCCCGCCCCTCCTCTTCGTCGCACGCCCGCCCCTCCTCTTCGTCGCACGCCCGCCCCTCCTCTTCGTCGCACGCCCGCCCCTCCTCTTCGTCGCACGCCCGCCCCTCCTCTTCGTCGCACGCCCGCCCCTCCTCTTCGTCGCACGCCCGCCCCTCCTCTTCGTCGCACGCCCGCCCCTCCTCTTCGTCGCACGCCCGCCCCTCCTCTTCGTCGCACGCCCGCCCCTCCTCTTCGTCGCACGCCCGCCCCTCCTCTTCGTCGCACGCCCGCCCCTCCTCTTCGTCGCACGCCCGCCCCTCCTCTTCGTCGCACGCCCGCCCCTCCTCTTCGTCGCACGCCCGCCCCTCCTCTTCGTCGCACGCCCGCCCCTCCTCTTCGTCGCACGCCCGCCCCTCCTCTTCGTCGCACGCCCGCCCCTCCTCTTCGTCGCACGCCCGCCCCTCCTCTTCGTCGCACGCCCGCCCCTCCTCTTCGTCGCACGCCCGCCCCTCCTCTTCGTCGCACGCCCGCCCCTCCTCTTCGTCGCACGCCCGCCCCTCCTCTTCGTCGCACGCCCGCCCCTCCTCTTCGTCGCACGCCCGCCCCTCCTCTTCGTCGCACGCCCGCCCCTCCTCTTCGTCGCACGCCCGCCCCTCCTCTTCGTCGCACGCCCGCCCCTCCTCTTCGTCGCACGCCCGCCCCTCCTCTTCGTCGCACGCCCGCCCCTCCTCTTCGTCGCACGCCCGCCCCTCCTCTTCGTCGCACGCCCGCCCCTCCTCTTCGTCGCACGCCCGCCCCTCCTCTTCGTCGCACGCCCGCCCCTCCTCTTCGTCGCACGCCCGCCCCTCCTCTTCGTCGCACGCCCGCCCCTCCTCTTCGTCGCACGCCCGCCCCTCCTCTTCGTCGCACGCCCGCCCCTCCTCTTCGTCGCACGCCCGCCCCTCCTCTTCGTCGCACGCCCGCCCCTCCTCTTCGTCGCACGCCCGCCCCTCCTCTTCGTCGCACGCCCGCCCCTCCTCTTCGTCGCACGCCCGCCCCTCCTCTTCGTCGCACGCCCGCCCCTCCTCTTCGTCGCACGCCCGCCCCTCCTCTTCGTCGCACGCCCGCCCCTCCTCTTCGTCGCACGCCCGCCCCTCCTCTTCGTCGCACGCCCGCCCCTCCTCTTCGTCGCACGCCCGCCCCTCCTCTTCGTCGCACGCCCGCCCCTCCTCTTCGTCGCACGCCCGCCCCTCCTCTTCGTCGCACGCCCGCCCCTCCTCTTCGTCGCACGCCCGCCCCTCCTCTTCGTCGCACGCCCGCCCCTCCTCTTCGTCGCACGCCCGCCCCTCCTCTTCGTCGCACGCCCGCCCCTCCTCTTCGTCGCACGCCCGCCCCTCCTCTTCGTCGCACGCCCGCCCCTCCTCTTCGTCGCACGCCCGCCCCTCCTCTTCGTCGCACGCCCGCCCCTCCTCTTCGTCGCACGCCCGCCCCTCCTCTTCGTCGCACGCCCGCCCCTCCTCTTCGTCGCACGCCCGCCCCTCCTCTTCGTCGCACGCCCGCCCCTCCTCTTCGTCGCACGCCCGCCCCTCCTCTTCGTCGCACGCCCGCCCCTCCTCTTCGTCGCACGCCCGCCCCTCCTCTTCGTCGCACGCCCGCCCCTCCTCTTCGTCGCACGCCCGCCCCTCCTCTTCGTCGCACGCCCGCCCCTCCTCTTCGTCGCACGCCCGCCCCTCCTCTTCGTCGCACGCCCGCCCCTCCTCTTCGTCGCACGCCCGCCCCTCCTCTTCGTCGCACGCCCGCCCCTCCTCTTCGTCGCACGCCCGCCCCTCCTCTTCGTCGCACGCCCGCCCCTCCTCTTCGTCGCACGCCCGCCCCTCCTCTTCGTCGCACGCCCGCCCCTCCTCTTCGTCGCACGCCCGCCCCTCCTCTTCGTCGCACGCCCGCCCCTCCTCTTCGTCGCACGCCCGCCCCTCCTCTTCGTCGCACGCCCGCCCCTCCTCTTCGTCGCACGCCCGCCCCTCCTCTTCGTCGCACGCCCGCCCCTCCTCTTCGTCGCACGCCCGCCCCTCCTCTTCGTCGCACGCCCGCCCCTCCTCTTCGTCGCACGCCCGCCCCTCCTCTTCGTCGCACGCCCGCCCCTCCTCTTCGTCGCACGCCCGCCCCTCCTCTTCGTCGCACGCCCGCCCCTCCTCTTCGTCGCACGCCCGCCCCTCCTCTTCGTCGCACGCCCGCCCCTCCTCTTCGTCGCACGCCCGCCCCTCCTCTTCGTCGCACGCCCGCCCCTCCTCTTCGTCGCACGCCCGCCCCTCCTCTTCGTCGCACGCCCGCCCCTCCTCTTCGTCGCACGCCCGCCCCTCCTCTTCGTCGCACGCCCGCCCCTCCTCTTCGTCGCACGCCCGCCCCTCCTCTTCGTCGCACGCCCGCCCCTCCTCTTCGTCGCACGCCCGCCCCTCCTCTTCGTCGCACGCCCGCCCCTCCTCTTCGTCGCACGCCCGCCCCTCCTCTTCGTCGCACGCCCGCCCCTCCTCTTCGTCGCACGCCCGCCCCTCCTCTTCGTCGCACGCCCGCCCCTCCTCTTCGTCGCACGCCCGCCCCTCCTCTTCGTCGCACGCCCGCCCCTCCTCTTCGTCGCACGCCCGCCCCTCCTCTTCGTCGCACGCCCGCCCCTCCTCTTCGTCGCACGCCCGCCCCTCCTCTTCGTCGCACGCCCGCCCCTCCTCTTCGTCGCACGCCCGCCCCTCCTCTTCGTCGCACGCCCGCCCCTCCTCTTCGTCGCACGCCCGCCCCTCCTCTTCGTCGCACGCCCGCCCCTCCTCTTCGTCGCACGCCCGCCCCTCCTCTTCGTCGCACGCCCGCCCCTCCTCTTCGTCGCACGCCCGCCCCTCCTCTTCGTCGCACGCCCGCCCCTCCTCTTCGTCGCACGCCCGCCCCTCCTCTTCGTCGCACGCCCGCCCCTCCTCTTCGTCGCACGCCCGCCCCTCCTCTTCGTCGCACGCCCGCCCCTCCTCTTCGTCGCACGCCCGCCCCTCCTCTTCGTCGCACGCCCGCCCCTCCTCTTCGTCGCACGCCCGCCCCTCCTCTTCGTCGCACGCCCGCCCCTCCTCTTCGTCGCACGCCCGCCCCTCCTCTTCGTCGCACGCCCGCCCCTCCTCTTCGTCGCACGCCCGCCCCTCCTCTTCGTCGCACGCCCGCCCCTCCTCTTCGTCGCACGCCCGCCCCTCCTCTTCGTCGCACGCCCGCCCCTCCTCTTCGTCGCACGCCCGCCCCTCCTCTTCGTCGCACGCCCGCCCCTCCTCTTCGTCGCACGCCCGCCCCTCCTCTTCGTCGCACGCCCGCCCCTCCTCTTCGTCGCACGCCCGCCCCTCCTCTTCGTCGCACGCCCGCCCCTCCTCTTCGTCGCACGCCCGCCCCTCCTCTTCGTCGCACGCCCGCCCCTCCTCTTCGTCGCACGCCCGCCCCTCCTCTTCGTCGCACGCCCGCCCCTCCTCTTCGTCGCACGCCCGCCCCTCCTCTTCGTCGCACGCCCGCCCCTCCTCTTCGTCGCACGCCCGCCCCTCCTCTTCGTCGCACGCCCGCCCCTCCTCTTCGTCGCACGCCCGCCCCTCCTCTTCGTCGCACGCCCGCCCCTCCTCTTCGTCGCACGCCCGCCCCTCCTCTTCGTCGCACGCCCGCCCCTCCTCTTCGTCGCACGCCCGCCCCTCCTCTTCGTCGCACGCCCGCCCCTCCTCTTCGTCGCACGCCCGCCCCTCCTCTTCGTCGCACGCCCGCCCCTCCTCTTCGTCGCACGCCCGCCCCTCCTCTTCGTCGCACGCCCGCCCCTCCTCTTCGTCGCACGCCCGCCCCTCCTCTTCGTCGCACGCCCGCCCCTCCTCTTCGTCGCACGCCCGCCCCTCCTCTTCGTCGCACGCCCGCCCCTCCTCTTCGTCGCACGCCCGCCCCTCCTCTTCGTCGCACGCCCGCCCCTCCTCTTCGTCGCACGCCCGCCCCTCCTCTTCGTCGCACGCCCGCCCCTCCTCTTCGTCGCACGCCCGCCCCTCCTCTTCGTCGCACGCCCGCCCCTCCTCTTCGTCGCACGCCCGCCCCTCCTCTTCGTCGCACGCCCGCCCCTCCTCTTCGTCGCACGCCCGCCCCTCCTCTTCGTCGCACGCCCGCCCCTCCTCTTCGTCGCACGCCCGCCCCTCCTCTTCGTCGCACGCCCGCCCCTCCTCTTCGTCGCACGCCCGCCCCTCCTCTTCGTCGCACGCCCGCCCCTCCTCTTCGTCGCACGCCCGCCCCTCCTCTTCGTCGCACGCCCGCCCCTCCTCTTCGTCGCACGCCCGCCCCTCCTCTTCGTCGCACGCCCGCCCCTCCTCTTCGTCGCACGCCCGCCCCTCCTCTTCGTCGCACGCCCGCCCCTCCTCTTCGTCGCACGCCCGCCCCTCCTCTTCGTCGCACGCCCGCCCCTCCTCTTCGTCGCACGCCCGCCCCTCCTCTTCGTCGCACGCCCGCCCCTCCTCTTCGTCGCACGCCCGCCCCTCCTCTTCGTCGCACGCCCGCCCCTCCTCTTCGTCGCACGCCCGCCCCTCCTCTTCGTCGCACGCCCGCCCCTCCTCTTCGTCGCACGCCCGCCCCTCCTCTTCGTCGCACGCCCGCCCCTCCTCTTCGTCGCACGCCCGCCCCTCCTCTTCGTCGCACGCCCGCCCCTCCTCTTCGTCGCACGCCCGCCCCTCCTCTTCGTCGCACGCCCGCCCCTCCTCTTCGTCGCACGCCCGCCCCTCCTCTTCGTCGCACGCCCGCCCCTCCTCTTCGTCGCACGCCCGCCCCTCCTCTTCGTCGCACGCCCGCCCCTCCTCTTCGTCGCACGCCCGCCCCTCCTCTTCGTCGCACGCCCGCCCCTCCTCTTCGTCGCACGCCCGCCCCTCCTCTTCGTCGCACGCCCGCCCCTCCTCTTCGTCGCACGCCCGCCCCTCCTCTTCGTCGCACGCCCGCCCCTCCTCTTCGTCGCACGCCCGCCCCTCCTCTTCGTCGCACGCCCGCCCCCGCCTCTCCGTCCTCCTCCCCGCCTCTCCGTCCTCCTCCCCGTCCTCTTCCCCCGCTACCAGAAGAATTTAAAGGCTTTGGGGAGGGTACAGACAAAATTGACCAGGATATTGCCTGAGTTGGATGGTATTGGCTGTGAGGGGAGGTTTGACAAACTTGCTTTGTTTTTACTTGAATGTCAGAGGATGAGGGGCAACTTCATCCTAGAAGTTTACAAGATTATGCGAGGCAAGGATAGAATGGAAAGGCAGTCTTTTTCCCAAGGTACAAATGTGAATTTCTAGGGGACATAGGTTAAGATAAAAGGGGGTAAGTTTAAAGGAGATTTGAGAGATGAGTTGCATTCCCAGCACTTACTCTGCGCAAGAGCATAACCAGAGGAGATGGTAGAAGCAGATACAATAGCAATGTTAAAAGGGCATCTTGTCAGACAAATTAATGGGGAGAGAATAGAGGGATGTGAGCCCCATAGAGGCAAAAGGTTTATACGTTTAGAAAGGTGTCATGTGTCACCACAGACTTGGAGGCCGAAGGTATTTCTGTGCTGTACTGTTCCTAGTCGTTGCCTGAGTTTACCATTGTCATCGAATTCCTACAGTGTGGAAAGGCCCATCAAGTCTGCACTAACTCTCCAAAAAGCATCCCACCTGGATTGGGGCCCTACCCTAACTTTGTAACCTTGTATTTAGTATGGCTAATCCACCTAACCTACACATCCCTGAACACCATAGGGCAATTTAGCATGACCAATCCACATAAGCTACATACCTTTGGTCTGTGGGAGGTAAGCAGAGCACCCAGTGAATGCCTATACAGACACCAACAGTCATCCAATATATGGAAAGGTAGCAGTGCTAAACACTGAGCCACCACGCTACCTTGCATGTTCCTATCCATGCATACTGTTGCTAATTGTGAACAAGACCACTGGAGATTTGTTGCTGAATGAGATGGACAAAAGTATAAATTGGTGTCAGGTTAAAATTTTGAAAAGCTTAGTTTTCTGTGAAAGTTTACTTTCTAAATTTGTGATGACATCGATTGAAATGTTCTATGCTTGAAAAATCTTGTTTTGTTTCCATAGTGCTTATTTACTCACTCTTTGAGGAAGTTTTCAATGAAAGATTGGTCAATTGAACAGAAATGGATGTCCATTCTATTGCCTTTGTTACTGCTTTATAATGGTATGCACAAACAATAGTTATACTTCTTGGCATGGGACTAATGTTGTTTCTCTAACTTCACATCTTTTCAACTTCGGTTAACTAAGCTATATTCACTGATTTTGCCAAATTTCTTATGAATCAACGGTGCTATGATTTATAGTTTCCTTTCCTTGATTTGCCTTTTATTAAAGTTCAGATCAATTCTTATGATGTTCTGAGGCTTTTACAAAGTTATTCTGAGCTCACACAATATTTTTTCATTTAACTGATTTTGACCTTTCTGTTTTTGGCAATTTGTTTTCTTTAATTCTTTGAAGGTAAGCCGTACTTTCCATTTTTTTGTCTTGAGCACTGTTAGCAAAGTCCTTGTTCAACTCAACCTGATCAAGACATGCAACAGTGACAGGTTGTTTCAGAATTAGAAGGTATTAATTTACTTCTCCCTTCTGTCAAAGTTCACTGGGAAATCATTCTTTCTTTTGGTTAGACTGGCATTTATCAAATTATTTAATCAATGATTTACCTCAAAAATGCGTAAAAGCCATTATGCCATTTTGATCATGATTAAAGCACTCATGCCTGCACATACAATAGAAAAGCAATACATTGAGTGTGAGATCAGAAGCTTGTGCCTGTAGAGTTCAAGAAATCAAGAATTTCTACCTATAGTTTGCAGTCAGACTCATCAGGAGATGAGGAATTATCGGCAATGCTTAATTTCTTGGAAAAAATAGGATCTTTAATAAATTGCCCGTAGTGTTAGGTGAAGGGGTAAATGTAGGGTTGTTCTTCGGAGGGTCGGTGTGGACTTGTTGGGCTGAAGGGCCTGTTTCCACACTGTAAGCAATCTAAAAACCTTCAAACAAGTGCAATCTAATGTCATTCTGAAGTTGCAACGTGTTTCTTTTGTTTGAATTGTGTTGTATGTGTGTAGCTCTAGGTAAATTTATTTTGTTTGAAGTGAGAGTGAGACTTCTGAATAATGCTCATTGAATTGTTTGGTATGTTTGAAGTCTGAAGAATCACCAAATCTAAAATTTATAAACGAGGCAACTAATTTACATGAGAAGCATGTAAAAGTATATATGCATTGATTCTATCTGATCAATTTTAACTATTTTCATTTCTTTCTTAGATCCATTCTTCCCTCTTTCATTTCTTGTAAACAGCTGGTTTCCAGGAATGCTTGATGACTTATTCCAGGCAATCTTTCTGTGTGCATTGCTACTGTTTTGGCTCTGTGTTTACCATGGATTTCGTGTGCAGGTAAAAATATTGCATTAAATATTATTGTTTGTTAACAATAATATCGCCTTTCCCAGTGTGGTTTCCTTCCCCTCTCTGCTATCCTGCCATCTCCCTGTGACTCCAGTTGTCCCAATACATTTATTCTCCACTACCCTTCTCTGCTGTGTTTAGAATAATTGAGATGGGCCTCAATTATTCTAAACAACAACTTATTTATATAACAACATTTTAATGGACAAGTTCAATCTAGCCAATTACTAATCCATCAGATCCAACAATGCTATCAATTCATGTTTGATTGGCAGTAACCTGCTCACTGACCCTCAACTGGATTCTGCTAGGGCTATTCAGCTTCTGATCTTATTATAGCTTTGGTTCAAAAGTGGACAAAAGAGCTGTGTTTTAGAGATTAGGTAAGCATAACTGTTCTTGATGTTGTGATTGCATTTGAGCAAATGAGGTACCATGGTCAAAAACAGAAGTTGCTGGAAAAACTCAGCAGGTCTGGTAGCATCTATGGACAGAAAGCAGAATTAATATTTCAGATCCAGTGACCCTTCTTCAGAACTGGTACCAGGAAACCCTAATAAAACTAAAGTTGATGGGAATCGGTAGATGGGGACCCTCTCTGCTGATTGGAGTTATACCTAGCACCAAGGAGGATGGTTGCAGTTGCTGGACATCGGTCATCTCAATTGCAGGACATCACTGCATGATAGTTTCCAAGGCCCATTCATCTTCCATTTCTTCAGTAATGATGTTTTAGACACTTGTCAAGTCTTGAGGTAATGAAAACATGAATGAGGATTTCAACAGCAAAAAAGCAAAATCAGACAATGCTACAAAGGTGGAAATAGACAATCTTGCTAATGGTATGAGTATGAGGCTGTATGGAATATGATGCCAACATCATTTCAGGCTGTTGCCAGAGAGAGGGTTGATGTTCGTAGTTAAGGAACGTAATTTAGAGTGGGAACTAAAAACTGAATTCACTCATCCTAATATTTAATTGAAAGAAACTTTTGGTTGTCCAGTATTGGATATCTCGTAATCGTTGTGATAATATACCAACAGTGGAGGAGTCAAAAAGGATGGAGGTGGTGATATAGGGCTTGGTGATGTCAGCATTGACATGGCAACACTGTTTTTGAATTATGTCAATGGTGGAAGTGGAGATGACTGGGTGAACTGCTAGAATGAGAGAGAGTAGTGGTTTTATCAGAAACCATGACATCAAAGTTGGTGACAATGTTCTGGATGAGTAAATCAATAACTAGAAAATTTTGTGATGACTGGAGGACCAAAAGCTAGATTAACTTGTTTGGTTTTTGAAAGGAACCTAAGGGGCAACTTACAGGGTGGTGTGTGTATGGAATAAGCTGCCAGAGGAAGTGGTGGAGGCTGGTACAATTACAATATTTAAAAGGCATTTGGATGGGTACACAAATAGGAAGGGTTTCAGGGGTCTTGTGAAGGGGAGGTCGATGCCTTCTGATAACTAACACCAAGGCTCACCTCACCTTGCCTCATAACCTTTTTAAAAATAACATGTGTGATAAGGCATGTAACCTATCTCTCGCCCCCAATCTGTTATAAAGGTGTGGTTAATGAAGTGAAATCCTTTCACCCACTCTATAATCAAAAAGTAACAATTTATTAATCTAACTCCAACAATGATCAAACTAACAGAACGACTGACAATCAAACAATTCCCCTCTAGCTACTAACTATTCCCTTATAAACACAATTCTAATAGTCTGCAGTTCCAATAAAATACAAGGTTCACTTATAAACACAATAGAGTTGTCTCTTGAAATTGCAGCTAAGGTTACACATCTTCCAAAACTTTGTCTCTTCTCTGTTTTCCTCTGTCCAAAACGCCTTCTCAGTCACTTTCCTCTGTCTGAAATGCCTTTATTTAGATTAATTAGAATGTGCTTTGTCTATTACATAGATAACTATGAGCGCTAATTTCTTTCGAGAGCTGAGGGCTCTTGACCCTTAGCAGATGGCAGTTTGCTCTCCCTGATTTTTAAATGCCCTTTTTTTTTATAGCCTTGATGACCTATCAATGTTGTTTACAAGTGGATTGGTCTGAGGTTGTCAACACCATTAGATTTAAATTGAATTGTTCCTTAGTCTGCAGGTGCATTTTTAAATCAATTGGCTTAATTTAAAACTTTCATTAGTAAAAATGTTGCTTGGGCCTGCTAATTAAAGGGCTTTTTTATACAAATATTTCAATTTGAGCACATGCATCTGTTGCCCACAGACATTTATTTTTTAAATCTCTTAGCATAAAAAAAATCTTCTTTTAAAGGGACAACATACACTTCTCCCATTTTACAATTTTACACACCAACTTCACAAAGCCTGTCCCCTTAAGAAAAAATGAACTATCATAATGAAAACAATGGCTTTATTTTTTCCTTTTAAAGCACCATTATCATGGGATGTATAGGACAGTAATCTAAAATTACATATTTCATACTAATTCTGCATACATATATAACATTTGACCATTCCAGTTCTATCTTATCTACACATTTTCTTTTAAACCCACAATAATACATCTGCAATAACAATTTTTATGACCCGCAACATGTACAATCTGTAAATTAAAAGCCTCTAATGTAAGACTCAAATGAAATAGTCTCATATTTTTGCCTTAAATCTTTCCAAAAAGCTGAGAGGTTTGTGGTCCACGGAAACTACATCTCTGATATATTTTTCATAACCTAAATATTAAAATGTTGTAAGGCCAGTGCCAAACTCAATAACGCTTTTTCAATGGTGGAGTATTTTCTCTGGTGGATATTGAGTTTCTTTGAGAAATAACCAATTGGCCTTTCAATTCCACCATCATCGTCCTGCATTAACATAACTATTAATTAACCCCTACATCACTGGCATCAATTGCGACTTTAAAGGATTTTAAGAAATTTAGTGTTGCTAAAACTGGTGTGGTGTTTAACACAGCTTTTAAATTCTCAAATGCTTCCTGGCATTGTTCTCTCCACTGAAAGTCCATGTTCTTTTTTAGTAAATCTATCAGTGGTACCAACCTCCAGTAGAATCTGCTCAGTCCCAAAAATTGAAGCACCTGTTTGTTCGAGGATGGTCTTGGAAATTTATCGATGGCCTTCATCTTTGTGTTCCTCGGGGTCATCCTCCCATGAACGATGTTGTGTCCCAAGGACGTCACTTCTGCCTTTACGAATTCAGTTTTTGCTAAATTTATAACCAGTTTTGCCTCCTACAGTTTTTCAAAGGCTTCTGCCAGATACACCATGTGATCTTTCTTCGAATGTCTGTTCCCAGTCCCTAAGTTATCTGTGTAAATGGCACAATTGGTTAATCCTGCCACAATTCTCTACAAAAGTGTTTGAAATGTGGCTGGTATGTTCTTCATTCCAAAGGGCATTACTTTAAATTGATATAGCCCATTTGGGGTTACAAACGCAGAAAATTCTTTCACTGTCTTCAACAAGGAAACTTGCCAGTAACCACGCAGTAAGTCCAATTTGGTGATGGAAGTGGCTTGTTCAACATTTTCTATATAGTCTTCCAGCGTGCAGTTGGGTATGAGGCCGATGGAGTTACGGCATTGACCTTCCGAAAATCCACGGAGAACCATTGAGTACCGTCAGGCTTTGGAACCAACACAGTTGGCAAGCTGCACTTGCTTTGACCCAGTTCGATGATGTCTTCTTGGAACATCGCTTCCACTTTCTTTTGTACCTGTGCTGTTTTGGGACGATTAAGCATGTAGGGGTGTTGTCTTTTCAGAACAGCATTCCCTACATCAATGTATTATATTAGTCCTCCCCATTCTATTACTACACATGTCCTCATCACTGCAACAAGCCTTTCAAATCAGTTCTCTGATTCTGAAACAAACAGCTTACTATCCTCTCCATACCTATTAGTCAGTTTACTCTGAGGCATATCAAAATCCAAATCTTCTGGATTTGATTCCTCACTCTGAGGTGCAGTAACTAGTAGCTGTTTCTCCTGTTCCCTATCCAAAGGCAGTTTTATTACTGCCTATGGCTTTCCTACCATTTGACCTTTATGACAGGTATGATAAAATTCAATCATAACCTTGTGTAATTCAGGCCAATAGAAATGCTTTTGTATCTTCGTCTGAGCTTTCCTCACTCCTAGTTGACCTCCTACAGGTAATTCATGTACTCCCATAATACTTCCTGTTTGTATGCTACACAATCTGGCGCACTTCCACCTATTTTTCCTCTGTACTAACCTGCCGAGGTCTCCATTTTTGATTTCGGATTCTATCCTTGAGATAATAATACTGGGGAATACGCTCTGATTCCTTTGCTGTGTCGGCTTTATGATACAAGTCTTTTATTGTCTCATCTTTTTGCTGTAACTCCATTAATTTTTCGAACTAAACCCTTCTGTCTGATCCTCTACCTGCTTTGGTTTTCCCTTTACCATTTCCTCAAACAGGGTGTCAGCTAACTGGACCTCAAATCCTTTGTCTTTCTCTTTGATTTTTTTCCTTCTTGCTTTAACTTATAACTGTGGAATTTTGTTACCACACAGTTTGGAAATGTTCCAGGATATTTTTCTCTTAACTTATTAGTTCCCTGGCTTTCTTTCAGTTTCTCCACCACAAGCGGCATCACTCCCAACTTTGATCCTGCTGGGTTGTTTCCAAGAACAAACTATTCCTGGAATAGACACTCTTTCAATCGCTCCCACTGTCACTTCCCCAGTCTTGATTGGACTTTGTAACCTTATCTTATACGAAGAAATGCTAAACCTCTCTCCATTTATCCTGTAGATTGTCCCAGGTGTGCAAATACTTTCATCTCTGTATTAGAGACTGAATAGCTCCCTTATCTCTCAATCTTTTGACATCTTAACCTTCTCTCCCATTCTTCCTGAGTAAACCTTACCCCCACATGTGAATTCTTTGTAAAGATTTGGCACTCTCTTATTATCCAGGCTGTGCACTCTCCTGCAGCTCCTTGACTTCTCTTAGGATTTCCTACTAGTTACCAGTAATGTCATTGGTTTAGCCTCTTTTAGCAAATCCTTTTTCCCAGTGCCTTTCTTAAACTATCAGCACTGTGACCTCATGTGTCCCACTCTATTGCAGTGAAAACATTTGATGTCTTTCACCTATTTTCCACCCTCTGGGGATTCGTTTCTCACCTGTGAAAAGCTGTTCCTAATGTGATCTAATTTTTATTTCTCATTGAAGAATCTCCCTCTTTCCCAATTTCTATCCCTCATGCAATGAAATTGCTGTTGGAAGCTAGATGTTGATTTATGCATTAATGCATATACATCTGCCATCTCTGCGGCTCTTCTCGCTGTTAGAACTTTCTGTTCCTCCACATGAGTTCTTATCACTTATGGAAGTGAATTTTTAAACTCTTCCAGAACAATATCTCTAAGAGCCTCATGAGTTCTTTATCTTTAGTACTCTCTTCCATCTATTGAAGTTGCTCTGTTTAATTCTTTCCAACTCAATTTAAGTCTGACCTGGTTCCTTACTTACACTTCTGAACTATTGTCTATATGCTTCTAGTACCAATTGTAGGCATTCAAAATAGTCTTTTTTACTAATTCTTCTGACACCTCCTTTAACAGCATTGCAAATGCCTCACTATCCCTAGGAAGAAGTGGGTACTGCAGATGCTGGAGATTAGAGTCAAGATTAGAGTGGTGCTGGAAAAGCGATGTTTCAGGCAAAAGCCCTTCATTAAGAATCCTGATGAAGGGCTTTTGCCCAATAGGTTGATTTTCCTGCTCCTCAGATGCTGTTGACCTGCTGTGCTTTTCCAGCACCACTCTAATCTTGCCTCACTAGCCCTGCCTACCAACTTGGTCTGAATTAACATTACCCATGCAGTCTCTGGCCAATTCATTTGTTTAGCCAATTTCTTCAGGACTAGATCTAGGGGTAGGGGGTGATTCAGATAAAGGGGGTTGCAGGGTATGGTGGGGAGAGCAAAAGAATGGTGAGGTAGTGATAGGTGAACACAGGTAGTGGGTATGACCTAGTTGGTTGATGGGAGGGATGAATCTGGTCAGTGGCTGGAAAGAAGGGTCAGTAGGTTGAATGGAAGGGAGGAGAAAGGACTGGAAAGGTAGCCGGGGGATGGTTAGGAAGGTTATTTGAAATTCGAGAACTTAATGTTAAGTACTCAGGGCTGTAGGCTGCCCAGGCAGAAGGTGATGGACCTACGCCTTGTCTTACACCATCGACTAACTAGATTGTACTCACTACCTGCTCCTCTCCCCACCCCATCCCATCCCACCTCTTTATCTGTAGCTCCCTCTACCCCCGCATCCCGTCCTGTAGAAGGGTTATACTTGAAACATTGACTTGTGCAACCCCGAATGCTGCCTGGCTTGCTGTGTGTTCTTCCAACCTCCTGTTTGAGTACTTTGGATTCCAGCAGCTGCAGTTTTTGTTTCTTATCCTCCTCACTTAGCCTACCTTCTACCTTCCCCTCCATCCTGTTACATTGACTTTCCTGTCTAATTGCCAACTTCTGAAGTTCAAATTCTTTCTCCCCTTCTTCTCTCTTTCTTTTTTAACTTTTTCCTCTGCTTCCTTCTTTTCCTATCTCAATCGTCTGACTCTAATTATCTCATTTGCAATTTAATTCCCTCTACTCCACTGTACTTGACTGTTTCTCTGATATACCTAACTGCTTGGTGAATTCTGTTACAATTTTAGCTTTCCTATTATCTCTAGTTAAACCCAATTTTAGACTGTCTGCCAGTTCCAGAATTTTCTCCTTCTTCTGTTATTCTAAACTTTCTTGGCAAATTTAGGACCTCTTTATAACATAGAACATTCCAGCGCAGTACAGGCCCTTGGGCCCTTGATGTTGCATCGACCTGTGGAACCAATCTGAAGCCCATCTATCCTACACTATTCCATTTTCATCCATATGTTTATTCAATGATAATTTAAATACCCTAAAAGTTGGAGAGTCTACTAGTGTTACAGGTGGGGCATGCCACACCCCTACCATGTCACGTGAGTAAAGAAACTGCTCTAACATCTGTCCTATATCTAACCTTATCTAATCCTCCGATTATCTTATATGTCTCAATTAAGGCACCTCTCAACCTTCTCTCTAATGAAAACAGCCTCAAGTCCCTCAGCCTTTCCTCATTAGACCTTTGCTCCATACCAGGCAACTTCCTAGTAAATCTCCTCTGAACCCTTTCCAAACCTTCCACATCTTTCCTATAATGTGGTGACCAGAACTGCACACAATACTTCAAGCGTGGCAGCACCAGAATTTTGTACAGATATAACATGACCTTGCAGCTCTCAAACTTAATCCCTCTACCAAGTAAAGCTAACACACCGTATGCCTTCTTAACAAACCCCATCAACCTGGGTGGCAACTTTCAGGGATATGTGTACCTGGATAACGAGATCTCTCTGCTCATCTATACTACCAAGAATCTTACCATGACATCTGGATGCAAATGGAATAGCATAGGTTAGCTGGGCTTCAGATTGGTTCTGAAAATGTGTTGCTGGAAAAGCGCAGCAGGTCAGGCAGCATCCAGGGAACAGGAGAATCGACGTTTTGGGCATAAGCCCTTCTTCGGGCTTATGCCCGAAACGTCGATTCTCCTGTTCCCTGGATGCTGCCTGACCTGCTGCGCTTTTCCAGCAACACATTTTTGAGCTCTGATCTCCAGCATCTGCAGACCTCACTTTCTCCTTCAGATTGGTTCCACCGGTCAGTGTAACACCGAGGGCCGAAGGGCCTATACTGCACTATAATGTTCTATGTTCTAAACTCTATTTACCACCTCTCAGCCCAGCTCTGCAATTTATCTGTGTCCCTTTGTAACCTGCAAAATCCTTCGGCACTATCCACAACTCCGCTGACCTTAGTGTCATCTGCAAATTGACTATCCCTAATCAACTTACTCCTCTCTAGATGATTACAAATCATATCTCTTATAACCTTTACTAACACTTTACCCACATCCAAAGTAAGGCTCGCTTGTCTACTCCCCTTCTTGAACAAGGGGGCAACACTTGCTGTCCTCCATTCTTCTGGCACTATTCCTGTAGGCAATGACATAAAGATCAAAGTCAAAGGCTCTGCAATCTCCTTCCTGGCTTCCCAGAGAATCCAAGAGTAACTCCCATCTAGCCCAGAGGACTTATGTATTTTCGCACTTTCCAAAATTGCTAACACCTCTTCCTTGTGAACCTCAATCCTGTTTAGTCTAGTAGTCTGTATCTCAGTATTTTCCGCGACAACATTGTATTTTTCAAGTGTGAATACTCACGAAAAATATTCATTTAGCCTTCTTTCTCCTATCTCCTCGGACTCCACGCACAACTTCCCACTACTGTACTTGATTGACCCTAATCTTACTCTTGTCATTCTTTTATTCCTGACATACCTATAGAAAGCTTTAGGGTTTTCCTTGATCCTATCTGCCAAGGACTTCTCATGGATCTTCTTAGCTTTCTCTTTCGGTCTTTCCTGGCTAATTTGTAACTCTCAATTGCCTAACTGAGCCTTCATGTCTCATCCTAACATAAGCTTTCTTCTTCGTCTTGACAAGAAATTCAACTTCTTTAGTAAACCATCGCTCCTTCGCTCGACCTCTTCTTTCCTGTCTGACAGGTACATACTTATCAAGGACATGCAGTAGCTGTTCCTTGAATAAGCTCCACATTTCAATTGTGCCCATCACCTGCAATTTCCTTCCCCCTCGTGTGCCTCCTAAATCTTGCCCAATTGCATCATAATTGTCTTTCCACCAGCAATAACTCTTGCCCTGTGGTGTATACCTATCCCTTTCTAGTGCTAAAATAAACATAACCGAATTGTGGTTACTATCACCAAAGTGCTCATCTACCTCCAAATCTAACACCAATTACTCAGTACCAAATCCAATGTGGCCTTGTCCCTTGCTGGCTTGCCTACATACTGTGTTAGGAAACCCTCCTGCACACATTGGACAAAAACGAACCCATCTAAAATACTCTATAAACAGTATTCCCATCAATGTTTGGAAAGTTAAAGTCCCCCATAACAACTACCATCTCTGTAACTATTCGGAGGCCTATACAAAACTCCCAACAGAGTGGCCTGTCCTTTCCTGTTTCTAACCTCAGCTTATACTACCTGAGTAGACGTACCTCAAACGTCCTTTCTGCCACCGTAAAATTGTCCTTGACTAACTAAGCCACACCATTGTTACTGTTGTTACTGAAACATCTAGGTCCCAAAACCTGCATCAGCCATTCCTGTCCCTGCTCTATCCATGTCTCTGAAAAGGCCACAACATTGAAGTCCCAGATACCAACCCATGCTGCAAGTTCATCCAAATTATTCCGGATGCTCCTAGCATTGAAGTTGATGAACTTCAAACCATCTTCCTGCTTGCTGGTGCACTTTTGTGACCTTGAAATCTTATTTTTGACCTCACTGCTCTCAAACTGCTGAACATTGGAACTACGATTTAGGTTCCCATCCCCCTGCTGAATTAGTTTAAACCCTCCTGAAGAGCATTATCAACGTTCGCCCCTAGGATGTTGGTACCCCTCTGGTTCAGGTGTAGACCATCCTGTTTGTAGAAGTCCCACCTACCCCAGGATGAGCCCCAATTATCCCTGTATCATCCCTGCGGCCACGTGTTCAACTGCTTTCTATCCCTATTCCTAGCCTCGCTAGTTCGTGGCATAGGCAACAAATCAGAGATAACAACTCTGTTCTATCTTTAAGCTTCCACTCTGGCTTCCTGAA
Organism: Chiloscyllium plagiosum; assembly: GCF_004010195.1. Taxonomy (NCBI): domain Eukaryota; kingdom Metazoa; phylum Chordata; class Chondrichthyes; order Orectolobiformes; family Hemiscylliidae; genus Chiloscyllium; species Chiloscyllium plagiosum. Next base: position 71,094,498 of record NC_057718.1, on the reverse strand, counting down.
TTTCTGCCAGAAATCCCCATCCCTTTTCCTACCTATGCCCTTAGTGTCTATGTGGACCACGACTTGGGGCTACTCCCCCTCTCCCTCAAGGATCCTGAAAACACAATCCAAGACATCACGAACCCTGGCAGCTAGGTGGTGACACACCAACTGTGAGTCTCTCTTGTTCCCACAGAATCTCCTATCTGTTCCCCCCCAACTGTGGAGTCCCCAGTGAATAATGCTCTGCTTCTCTCCCCACTTCCCTTCTGAGCAACAGGGACAGACACTGTGCCAGAGACCTGTACCCCATGGCTTACCCCCGGTAAGTCGTTTCCCCCCCATCCAACAGTATCCAAAATGATATACTTCTTATTGAGGGGAATGACCACAGGGGTTCCCTGCACTGTCTGCTGGTTCCATTTCCATCCCCTGATTGTCAACCTTTTTCTTGCACCTGTGACTACCTCCCTATAACTCCTCTCAATAAACCTCCTCCACCTCCAGCAGGTTAGGGTGCACTTCCGGCAGATAAAGTCAGCAGGGTCACTCGTGGTTACCCTTGCCTCCTACATTTTGCAGGAGGAACATTCAACTGCTCTAACTCCATTCCCACTATTCTAAATTCCCACAGAGACCATTAAAAAAATAAAAAGTAAAAAAAACTAGTTACCTTACCAATCCAGTGCACAGAACTTTAGCAATGTTAAGAGCCATTTCCCCCATGTATGATTTAAACAACCACCCACAATTAACTGAAATTAAATAAATTTAACACTTTTCATCTAAGCTTTGTTTAAAGATCTAGAAAGTAGTCTCCAAGTCTGTTTAAATCTGCTGGGACTTTTAGACCCGGATCTGTCCAGATCCTGGACCCAAGCCCCAAATCTATTATAAAGAGGAGGCCGACCTCATTCTGATAATTAACACTGAAATACCTAGAGAGGCACACCTTACCTCATAATCTGTTTTTAAAAAGTGTGATAAGGGATGTAGCGCACATCTCATCCCCAATCTGTTATAAAGGAGTGGTTAAATGAAATGAAATCCTTTCACTCACTGCATAATCAAAAAGTAATAATTTATTTATCTAACTCCAACAATGAACAAATCAACAGAATCACTAACGAACTGAATAACTCCCCTCTCACAGCTAACTATTCCCTAAATGAACAAAATTCAAGTCCCACTTATATATCAAAACAATAGAACTGAGTCTCTCAAAATTGTTACACATTTTCCAGACCTTTCTGTCTCTTCTCCGCTGTCGCCTTCTATTAAAATGCCTCCTCAGTCATTTTTCTCTGTCTGAAATACCTACTTGGTACTGATGTTATTTAGATTATTTAGGTTGTGCTTTTTCTATTACGTAGATGTCAGTGAAAGCCAATTTCTCTCAGGAGCTGAGGCTCTTAACTCTTAACAGATGGCAGTTTACTCTCCCAGATTTTCAAATGCCCTGTCATTTTTATACTCTTGATGACCTATCAGTGGTTTTACAATTGGATTGGTGTGAGGTTGTCAACACCATCAGATTTAAATTAAATTGGTCCTTAATCTCCAAGTGCCCTTTCAAGTTAATTGGCTGAATGTATAACTGTTGTCTTGGTAAAAATATTGCATGGGCCTGCTAGCTGACTTTTTTATACAAATGTTCAATTCTAGCACCTTCAATTGCTGCCCACAGACATGCATTTTTAAATCTCAGAGCATAAAAACACATTGTCTTTTAAAAGGGCCACACACACTTTCCCCATTTTACAATTCTACGCATCAACTTCGCAACACGGGATATGGGCCAAATGTGACTATACAGTAATTTAGGACAAGGTCGGCATGGACAAATTAGACGGAAGGGTCTATCTCCGTACTGTACGTCTTTATGATTCTATGACATGAGATGATCAAAGGGGTGATATGAATATGAGCTGGGGAGTTTACAATCCAGGCAAAATGAAAGAACAATGTGAGAGCACAGAACTCAAGGGAGATAGAGCAAGAGTGAGGTAAAGGCTGAAGTTACCAAGAATGTAAATTTGGAGCAAATTACTGCAGATGCTGGAATCTGTACTGAAAACAACAAATGCTGATGATCGCAGCAGGTCAGTATTCATGGAGGGAGAGCAAGTTGACATTTCAAGTCTAGATGACTCTTCATCAGAGCTGAAGTTAGAGGGGACAGCAGTTTTGCTATAATTTGGGTGTGTATGGAGATGGTAAGGTGTAGAGTGCTGGTGGAGGGAACATGTTGATAGTTCAGATTAAGTGATTAGAATGTGACAATGGCAGAACAATAGTGTGGCTACCTGCCAGACTTGACAGAGCAGACATTCTTATTGGGGTGAGGGGAGGGGAGAGAGGACATGGTGACGGAGTCACCCATGTCTGTGTGGGTTTCCTCCAAGTGCTCCCGTTTCCTCCCTCAGCCCAAAGATGGGCAGGTTGGATGGATTGGCCATGCTAAATTTCCCATAGTATCCACGGATATGTAGGTTAGGAAATGCAGGGTTACAGGGATAGGGTTGGGTGCTGGGTTTTGGTGGGATCCTCTTCGGAGGGTTGGAGTGGACTGTGCGCCAAACGGCCTGCTGCCTCACTGTAGGGATTCGGTGATTCACAGGGCCAGCAGTGGGAAGTGTGAATTGATCAAGAAGACGATTGGCAAGATGAGCTTGCAGTGGGTGTACTAGACAGAATGTAGAGGTGGGTGGAGCATTTCTTCATAAGAAAAGAGTGCTGGGTGCCCCCTGAATCTGTGAGAGGATGCCAACATAGGCACAAAATGAAGTTGTCGACTTCCCTAATACGGAATAACACTTAGGACAATGGCAAAAGCGCAGACAGGTTGAGAAATACAGAAGTATTCAGGAGTAGGGAATTGGGATGATAGAGTACTGGAGAGTAGAGACGTGGAAGGAAGTATGACAGTAGAAAAGAGTCTAGAAGAGAGAAAGAGAAAATAAGTTTAAAAAGTAAGAACATAAATGAAAATAGATTGATGAACTCTGGTCTGAAGTAGCAGCCAAAATATGTGCACAAATAGATTCAAGATCTAGTTACATAAAAAACTGGATAATGTAAAACATGATAACAAATAGGGGGAACAAAAATAAGATCATAGGAAGGAACCTAAAGTTCATCTAGTAGTGATGTTAGCTCAGAAATCTGAGATAGTATTGCAGGATGCGTTAATGGAAATACGTTTGTAGATGTGAAGTTCCAGGAGATGTTGAGGCAATTGCAGAACCAGAAAATGTCGTGAAGTTGGAAGGATCATAATATCCAGTAGGGAGTACATTTCTGATTGTCACTTTTAATGTTAATGGATTTATAAAAATCTAATTGTGTACTTCTTTTAATTTCTTTTTTAGGGAGAGAGAAAGTTCATGACTTTCTATTTGCCTAAACTGTTTATTGTCGGTCTCCTTTGGTTGGCTGCAGTGACGCTTGGGATTTGGCAGACGTAAGTAGCAGCTACGTTTTTCTTTAGGACCCTGAAACAAACTGAAGTTAATTGGCAAATTAAGGGTGTTACATGATTTTGGTTTTACACAGCTTACATAGTTTGAACTCTGCAGTGCTTATGGTGCTATCACCATTAAGTGAATGATAGCCAATAATTATAGAGCATAGAAATGTGAAGCCATAAAATGACTGCCTGCATCACATTGTCAATCTGATAGATATGATATGGCAATAACCGAGACCATGACACTTGTCTGTCTGATTTTGATGGATAAATAAGGGGGTGGGGGTGAGGGTGGGGCTAGGGCTAGGGCTAGGGCTAGGGTGACGATAGCTGGGACTGAGGCGGAAAGGTAAGTGCAGTTCAGGGAACACCTCTACTCCGCACACACCAAACAACCCCACTGCCTTGTGGCCAACCACTTCAACTCCTTATCACACTCCTCCACAGATATGCAAATCCTGGCCCCCCTCCACCACCAAATCAAAACCACCTGGAGAAAGAAAGCCTCATCTTCCGTCTCAGGATCTGACAACCACACAGCATCAACATTGACTTCAGTTTACAAATCTCCCCACCCACTGCCTCATCCCAAATCCAACTCAGCTCTGCCCTCTTGACCTGACCTATCTTTCTGTCTTCCTTTCCACCTGTCTATTCCACCCTCCCCATCGACCTATCACAATCAGCTGCCACCTGCATCTGCCTAATTTCAGTTACCTTACCACCCCCAGCCCTATCCCTAAACCCTATTTATCTCTCAGCCCCCCCAACGTTCCTGGTGATAGGCTTATGCACAAAACATTTACTCTCCTGCTGCCTGACCTGCTGTGCTTTTCCCAGTGCCCCACTTTTCGACTCTGACTCTCCAGCCTCTGCAGTCTTCACTTTCTCCAGTTTCTGATTCTGATGGTCAAGTAAACTCTTTATAGGCATGCAAGTCGGTAGTCTTTCCATTTGTCATTGAAGGCGTGGAATGTTAGTGTAGCATCATCAGCTTAGAGCAACACTGATGAATACTTGAATAGAATACCTACAGTGTGGATACAGGCCCTTTGGCCCAACAAGTCCACACCAACACTCTGAAGAGTATCCCACCCAAACCTATTCATCCTACCCGATTACTCTACATTGACTCAAGCTTGTCTTGAATTTTGGGTGCCGAAAGCTGAACAAATGTCTTTCATTTCTGGTATGTAAATACACATTCTTTGCAGATATCCCAATGATTGAACTTCTTACAGCCTCTGAGGTAGGGAATTTCAAAGCTTCACCAGCCTCTGAGTGAAGACATTGCTCTTCATCACAGTCTTATTTTGAGATTATGTCTCCTGGTTCTGGAGTCATCAGCAGAGAAAAGCATCCTATCTATTTCCACCCATCACATGTCAAAATTTTCTAAGTTTCAATGAGATTACTCAAGGCTGATTATGCCACATGGTAAGCTGCTATGGAAGGTTAGATCACATGGAATCCAGGGTGAGCTGGGAAGTTGGATACAAAATTGGTTGTTGGTAGGAAGGAGAGGATAATGGTTGGAAGGATGTCTGTTGGACATTATAGTGGTGTGCCTTGGGTTGGTGTTGGGCCCATTTCTGTTTGTTATCTATATCAATGATTTGGATGAGAAAGTACCAGGCATGATTAGTAAGTTTGCAGATGACACTAAAGAAGGAGGTATTGTGGACAGTAGGGAAGAAATTCAGAAATTGGAGTAGAACCTTGATCAACTGGGGAAGTCAGCCGAGAAATGACAAATGGAGTTAATAGACAAATATGAAGTTTTGCATTGAAAGTCAAATCAAGGTATGATTTTTATGGTGAATGGTAGGGGAGTGGAGTGAAACTTGGGGATCTTGGAGTTCAGGTTCACAGTTCTCTGAAAGTGGAGTCACAGGTAGGCAGGGCAGTAAAGAAGGCCTTTGGCACATTGGCCTTCATCAGTCAGAGCATTGAGCATAAAGGTTGGGAAGTAATGTTGCAGTTATACAGGACGTTGGTGAGACTGCACTCGGAGTATTGTTTAGTTTTGGTCATCTTGCTATAGGAAGGGTTATTAAACTAGAAAGAGTGCAGAAGACATTTACAAAATGTTGCCTGGACTCAATGGGCTGAGTTAGAGGGAGAGGTTGGACAAGCTAGGACTTTTTTCTTTGGAGTGTAGGAGACTGAGGGGGGAACCTTATAGAGGTGTGTAAGGTCATGGCAGACATGGATAGGGTGAAAGCATTCAGTCTTTCTTCCCAGGGGAATCAAGGACTAGAGGGCATCATTAGAAGGAAGAGAATAAAAGGGAACCTGAGGGGCAACCTTTTTTTACAAAGAGAGTGATATACATATGGAATGAACTGCCAGCAGAAGTGGTTGATGCAGATACATTAACAACATTTAAAAGGCATTTGGACAAATACATGGATAGGAAAGGATTAGAAGGATATGAGCCAAATGGGGTTAGCATGAATGGATATTTTGGTTGGCATGGGCCAGTTTGGGCCAAAGGGCCTGTCTCTATGCTATAGGATTCTGTGACTCTAGAGGCTACAGGCCCAGATTCCTTAGTCTCGCCTCATAAAACAGTTCACCAATTTATTAAGAAATTTGCTTCTCTTTTGCTTACTCACACTATTTTAAAAACTTGTAGAATACTCCCCCAGTAGCAGGATCAAATCATTTTTACTTCTTGATTCTAACAAATGGCTCATGTCCTTGCTCTTGAAGGATGTTCTCTCCTTCCAACATTGCAAAACCTTCTGTAATCATTACTGCCTCTCTAGTTCCCTATTTCTTTTCGTATCAGTTCTGAAGAGTTTGTAGCCTTGAATATGAAATGCCCACTTGCCATAATTTTTAAACCTTTTTTCCATTGTTGCTTCTGCATCATGTTCCCACATGGCTATTAAATGTCATCATTCAATGTTCATATACTTTAATCACTGAAGTTTCTGTTTACATCCACACATTAACCTGTCTTCGTATTCATCCTATTCCTCTTAGACATGTGCAAAATCAACATGTGCTTCATCCTATTCCTACAGGTATAAAATAGTGTTGTGAGATTAATTGTTACAGCATGGATTCATATAAATATTTGTTTATTTTAAGACTGCTGGCCTTTGAGGTACATATCCTTTGTTGCATAATAAAGGATCCTATCCACAGTCTATATTGGAAAATGGAAGATTAATGGAGGACAAAAATTCAAGTAATTTTATTTCAGAAGTGCCTCAGTGTACAATGCAGCCTTCAAGTGCAGGATGTTAGCAATTAGAATTAACTCTATTTCTTTTGAAATAATCAACATCAGAATGTTGATGGAACTTATATATCCAAGTTATTAGACTCATCTTTTCTGTTTCGAGATGCTGGCCTCCTTAAAGTTTTTTTGGTTCATTTTTATTTCCAATACTTTCAGCTTTTTTCGCTTATTTTAAATTCTCCTTTTTCAGAGTTAACGAATTACACGACCCATCATATCAGTACAGAGTGGACACAAGCAACTTCCAGGTGACACATTCTGGGTTCTTAAAAGCTCAGAAATGTAATGCTGATCACATTATAGTAATATGATTATAATACATTGTGACTATCACAGAGTATACTTTATAATAATAAATGTTAGTAAGTTTTATATTGAGTAATACAATTTAAAACCTACCTATTCACTAGATGTATTAAAATTGCTTTTGTAATTTTAGGTTGAGTTTGCCAGGGCAGAATTAAAGGCACATCGGTTTACAAACTGATGAACTTGGGTCCTGCAGTCACATTTTTCAATTATCTGGGAATGATGCAATGGAAATGTCCACTGATCAGTGTCTCCACACTTGCAATCTCTGAAAGTTGACAAGAAATTGTCTGAGCACTATTTGGGAATAAAAAAGGCTAATTTCAAGCTGCTAAAGTTGGAATTTTATCAAATTTTCATTTTCAATCTATATTTCATACGATGAAACTTTCATACATGAATGGTAGAGTGATTATATTCTGTAGATATGATGTTGTATAACATCTGTTTTAGTCTTTGCAGAATGGCATTGATATCACAAAGCTGGCACCATAGCTGTTTGGGCTAAAATTTTAGTGCCAGTGAACTGCTTTTGTCAACTATCAATAGAAGACCAGTTTTGCATCATAGAATCATACAGTACAGTAGTAAGCCCATTAAATCAGCACGGATAAAAAAAAACTACTCTAAATCTGCTTTAGTCCCACTTTTCAGAGCCTGGCCCATAGTCTTATGACATTTCAAGTGCTCATCCAAGCACTTTTCAAAGGTCATGAAGTTTCCCACATCACTCCAGTGAAGTTCATTCCAGATTCACACCATCCTCTAGGTGGGAAAAAATCCTCAAATCCCTTTAGTATCGTGTGCAGTTCTGGTTGGACTATTACAGGAAGGTTGTGGAAGCATTGAAAAAGGTGCAGAGGAGATTTACCAGGATGTTACCTGGTCTGGTTGGAAACTCTTATGAGGAAAGGCTGAGAGACTTGGGTCTGTTCTCATTGGAAATAAAAAGACTAGGAGGGGATTTGGTAGAGACATAGAAGATGATCAGAGGATTAGATAGGGTTGACAGTAAAAGTCTTTTTCCGTGGATGATTACGTCAACTTGTACTAGGGGGCAAAACTGCAAATTGAGAGGTGATAGGTTTAAGTCAGATGACGGAGGCAGGTTCTTGACTCGAGAACGGTAAGTGTGTGCAATGCCCTACCTGCCAATGTAGTTAACTCAGCCACATTAGGAAGATTTAAACAATCCTTGTATAAGCACATGGATGATGGTGGGATAGTGTAGGGGGATGAGCTTAGAATAGTTCACAGGTTGGCACAACATTGAAGGGCCTGTTCTACGCTGTATTGTTCTATGTTCTAAACTTTCTGCCTTTCACCTTAATATTTTGCCCTTTGTTATTGACCCTTCAACTAAAGGGAACTGCTGTTTTCTATCCACCCTGTCCGTGCCCTCAAATCTTCTGCACTTTACTCAGATCCTTTCTTACCCTTCTCTACACCAAAGGAAACAACTCGAGCTTATCAATCTCTTTCCATATCTAAACTGATCCATCCCAGGGAACATCCGGAGAATCTCCTCTGCGTCCCCTCCAGTGTAATCACATCCTTCCTATAGTGCAGTGACCAGAACTGCACACACTACTCCATTTGTGGCCTAACCAAAGTGCTATACAACTCCAACGGACCGTTCCCATTCTTTTAATCTTTGCAGCGACTGCTAAAGAATCCCATATGTCACCTTTACTACCTATTAACCTGTCCTGCAGCCTTGAGCGATCCGTGGACAAGCAACCCAAGATCCCTCTCTTCCTCTGAGCTTTTTAGTGATCTATTATTTATTGAGTATCCTCTTGTCTTGTTACTACTTGCATAATGCATTACCTCACACTCATTGGAGTTAAATTCCATCTATTACAGATCTGCCCATCTGAACAATCTGAGTCTATCTTCCTGTAACACAAGACCTTCTTTGTCATTGTTAACAACCCGGCCTGTCTTCGCATTATTTGTAAACTTACGTAACTCCCCAACATTTACTTCTATATCATTTATCAACATTGATCTTTGTGGTACACCGCTGGCTTCCATTCTCACAAACAGCTTTCTGCTACTACTCTCTGTCTCTTACCACTAAACAAATTTTGGAAATAATTTGGCATCTTACCCTGGATCCCATGAGCTTTTACCTTCTTTATCCATCTCCCATTGGGACTTTATCAAATGTTTTGTTGAAGTCCATAAAAACTATATCTACTGCAGTACTCTTATTTGTGCACTTGGTCACCTTCTCAAAGAATTGAATCACATTTGTTAGGCATGACCTCACCCTGACAAAGCATGCTGACTATCTTTGATCAAACCTTACCCCTCCAAATGGAGGTAAATTCTTTCCTTCAGAATTTTCTCCGATAGTTTCTCTACCACTGATGTGCAACTTGTTGGCCTGTGACTCCCTGGTTTATCTCTACAACCCTGCTTGAAAAGTGGAAGTATGTTAGCTGTCATCTATACCTCTGGCACCTCCCCTGTGGCCGGAGACGAATGGAAAATTTGGGTCAGAGCCCCTCTAGTTACCTCCCTGGCCACGCACAGCAGTCTGGGATATAACTCATCCAGCCCAGAGGATTTAAGCCCACCAAAATCTCCAATACCTGTTGTGACTCCCTGTGACACACTCCCTCTGTCAAACTTCTCAAGAACCTCTCAATCCTTCTTACATAAGAACCAGGAGCAAGAGTTGGCCACCTGGCCCTTTGAGCCCACACTGCCATTCAATAATATCATGGCTGATATTTTCATGGCCTCAGCTCCATTTACCCACCCTCTCAACAGAACCCTTAATTCCTTTACTGTTCAAAAAATGATCTACCTTAGCTTTAAAAACAATCAATGAGAAAGCCTCAACTACTTCAAATAGGAGGAAATCCTAGATACACAACCCTTTGGGTGAAGAAATTCTTCAATTCAGTCCTAAATCTGCTCCCTGTAATTTTGAGGCTCTGACTGCTTGTTCTAGTTTTACCCGCCAGCAACATCTGCCTCCCTTCTGCTATCTTATCTATTCTCTTCAAAATTTTATATGTTTCTATAAGATCTCCAACCCCCTCCCATTCTTCTAAATTTCCAATGAATGTAATCCGAATTTATCAGTCTCTCCTCATAAGCTAATCCTTTCAACTCTGAAATCAACCGAGTGAATCTCCTCTGCATGCCCTCCACTGCCAGTACATCTTATCTCTAGAAATGAGACCTAAACTGCATGCAGTACTCCAGGTGTGAGCTGACCAGCACCCTGTACAGCTCCAACATAACCTTCCTACTTTTAAACTCAATCCCTCTAGCAATGAAGGACAAAATTCCATTTGCCTTCTTAATTACCTGTTGCACCTGCAAACCATGCACAAGGACTCTCAGGTCCCTCTGCAAAGCAACATGCTATGATTTTTTTTACCATTCAAATAATAGTTCTTTTTACTGTTATTCCTACTTCACATTTATCAACATTGTACTCCATCTACCAGACCTTTGCCCACTCACTTAAACTATCTATATCCCTGTCCAAACTTTGGGTCCTCTGCACACTTTGCTCTACCATTCATTTTAATGTCATTTGCCTACTTTGACACACTACGCATGATCCCCAACTCCAAATCATCCATGTAAATTGTAAGATTCTAGATTAGAGTGGTGCTGGCAGAGCTCAGCAGTTCAGGCAGCATACGAGGAGCAGGAAAATCAACATTTCGGGCAAAAGCCCTTCATCAGGATTAGAGGCAGAGTGCCTGCAGGGTAGAGAGATAAATGAGAAGAGGGTGGGGGTGGGGAGGAAGTAGCATAGAGTACAATAGCTGAATGGGGGTGGGGATGCAGGTGATAGGTTAGAGAGGAGGGTGAAGTGGATAGGTGGAAAGGAAGATAGGCAGGTAGGACAAGTCATGGGGACAGTGCTGAGCTGGAAGTTCATATCTGGGGTGAGGTGTGGGAAGGGGAAATGAGGAAACTGGTGAAATCCACATTGATGCCCTGGGGTTGAAGTGTTCCAAGGCAGAAGAATTAGAAATGTGGAGCTTATTCACGGAAAAGCTACTTTCTGTCCTAGATAAGTATGTACCTGTCAGGCAGGGAGGAAGCTGTAGAGCGTAGGAGCTGTGGTTTACGAAGGAAATGGAATCTCTGGTCAAGAGGAAGAAGAAGGCTTATGTTAGGATGAGATGTGAAGGCTCAGTTAGGGTGCTTGAGGGTTACAAGGTAGCCAGGAAAGACCTAAAGAGAGAGCTCAGAAGAGCCAGGAGGAGACATGAGAAGTTGTTGGCGGATAGGATCAGGATAAATCCTAAGGCTTTCTATAGGTATTTAAGGAATAAAAGAATGACAAGAGTAAGATTAGGGCCAATCAAGGATAGTAGTGGGAAGTTGTGTGTGGAGTCAGAGGAGATAGGGGAAGCACTAAATGAGTATTTTTCAACAGTATTCACTTTAGAAAACAACAATGTTGTCAAGGGGATTACTGAGATACAGGCTACTAGACTCGGTGTGATTGAGGTTCACAAGGAAGAGGTATTGGAAATCCTGCAGAGTGTGAAAATAGATAAGTCCCCTGGGCCGGATGGGATTTATCCTAGGATCCTCTGGGAAGCCAGGGAGGAGATTGCTGAGCCTTTGGCATTGATCTTTAAATCGTCATTGTCTACAGGAATAGTGCCAGAAGACTGGAGGATAGCAAATGTGGTTCCCCTGTTCAAGAAGCGGAGTAGAGACAACCCTGGTAATTATAGACCAGTGAGCCTTACTTCATTTGTTGGTAAAGTGATGGAAAAGTTATAAGAGATGGGATTTATAATTGTCTAGAAAAGAATAATTTGATTAGGGATAGTCAGGACGGTTTTATGAAGGGTAGGTCATGCCTCACAAACCTTATTGAATTCTTTGAGAAGGTGACCATACAGGTAGATGAGAATAAGCCGGTTGATGTGGCGTATATGGATTTCAGCAAGGCATTCAATAAAGTTCCCCACAGTAGGCTATTGTACAAAATGCGGAGGAATGGGATTGTGGGAGATATAGCAGTTTGGATCAGTAATTGGCTTGTTGAAAGAAGAAAGTGGTGGTTGATGGGAAATGTTCATCCTGGAGTCCAGTTACCAGGGGTGTACCGCAAGGGTCGGAGTTGGGTCCACTGCTGTTTATCATTTTTATAAACGACTTGGATGAGGGCGTAGAAGGGTGGGTTTTTAAATTCGCAGATGACACTAAGTTCGGTGGAGTTGTGGATAGTGATGAAGGATGTAGTAGGTTACAGAGAGACATAGATAAGCTACAGAGCTGGGCTGGGAGGTGGCAAATGGAGTTTAATGTGGACAAGTGTGAGGTAATTCACTTTGGTCGGAGTAACCGGAATGCAAAGTACTGGGCTAATGGTAAGATTCTTGGTAGTGTAGATGAGCAGAGAGATCTCAGTGTCCAAATACACAGATCCTTGAAAGTTGCCACCCAGGTTGACAGGGTTGTTAA
>NC_057718.1:71068421-71081907 GCF_004010195.1 Chiloscyllium plagiosum | reverse complement strand
AGGACAGATGTCAGAGGAAGTTTCTTTACTCAGAGAGTAGTAAGGGTATGGAATACTTTGCCTGCAACGGTAGTAGATTCGCCAACTTTAAGTACATTTAAGTCGTCATTGGACAAACATATGGACGTACATGGAATAGTGTGGGTTAGATGGGTTTCAGATTGGTATGACAGGTCGGCGCAACATCGAGGGCCGAAGGGCCTGTACTGCACTGTAATGTTCTATGTTCTATAGAAGATGAGGCGTTCTTCCTCCAGGCGTCGGGTGGTGAGGGAGTGGCGGTGAAGGAGGCCCAGGACCTCCATGTCCTCGGCTGAGTGGGAGGGGGAGTTGAAATGTTGGGCCACAGGGCGGTGTGACTGATTGGTGCGGGTGTCCCAGAGATGTTCCCTACAGGCTCTGCTAGGAGGCGTCCAGTCTCCCCAATGTCAGCAGGTCAGGCAACATCCAAAGGGCAGGAGAGTTGACGTTTGGGCATATGCCCTTCATCAGGGATGTGGGGAGGTAAGGGATCTGAGAGATAAACAGGAAGGGAGTGTGAGCCCGGGGAAGGTAGCTTAGAAGGCGATAGGGAAATGCAGGTGAGGGGGTGTGATGGTGGTAGGTCGGAGCAAAGGGTGGAGTGGATAGGTGGGAAGGAAGATGGACAAGTGGGGCAGTTCAAGAGGGTGATGCCGAGTTGGGGATAAGGAGTGGGGAGAGGAGATGAGGAAACTGGTGAAATCGATGTTGATTCCATATGGTTGGAGGGTCCCAAGGCAGAAGATGAGGCATTCTTCCTCCAGGTGTCGGGTGGTGAGGATTTGGCGGTGGAGGAGACCTGGGACTTGCATGTCCTTGGCTGAGTGGGAGGGATAATTGAAGTGGTCAGCCACAAGGCAGTGAGGTTGTTTGGTGCATGTGACCCAGGGTTGTTCTCTAAAATGTTCCACGAGTTGGCTTCCTGTCTCCTCAGTGTAGAGGAGACCACATCAAGAGCAACGGACACATAGATGAGATTTTTGGATGTGCAGGAAAATCTCTGCTGGATGTGAAAGGATCCTCTGGGCCCTAGGATGGAGGTGAGAGGGGAGGTGTGGGCATAGGTTTTATACCTGTTGCGGTGGAAGGGGAAGGTACCAGGAGTGAAGGGTGGGTTGGTGGGGGAGCATGGACCTAACAAGGAAGTCGTGGTGGAGATGGTATCTGCGGAATTCTGATCGGGGTGGGGAGGGAAATGTATCTCTGGTGGTGGGGTCTGATTGTAAATGGCAGAAATGTGGAGGACAATACACTGTATCTGGAGATGAGTAGCGTGGAAAATGAGGACCAGGGGGGTTATTGTGGTTGGAGTGATGGAGTTCATGTGCGGAGATGCAGGAAGTAGAGATGCGCTGGAGGGTATTGTTGACCACGTGGGAGGAAAATTGCGGTCCTTGAAATAGTTGGCCATCTGGGACATTCACGAACCTGACTACCCTGGTTGAACCATCATCTCTGCCTCTCCTGCCCCAGCAAACCTTATTACTTCATACGTTGACATAGTCCTTTTCCTCTCGATTCAGGGACTCCCCATATACATTCAGGCACGACTTATGGCCTCCACCTCCTCCATGACTTTTGTTTCCCTGCACCCATTCCCCACTCACCCATAACCCCCACCACCCCCACACCTCATCTTTAACATGGACATCCAGTCTCTGTACACATCCATCTACCATGGCGAAGGCTTCCAAGCTCTCCGTTCCTTCCTTCCTTTCCCACTGACCTAACTGGTCCTCATCCTCAACAACTTCTCCTTCGAATTGTCCCACTTCCTCCAGGCCAAAGGGGTAGCCATGGGCACCCGCACGCGCCCCAGCTATGTCTGCCTCTTGTCAGATATATGGATCAGTCCATCTTCCGCAGTTACACTGACACAATTCTCTACCTTTTTCTCTGCCTCATCAATGACTATATCGGCGCCACCTTGCGCTCTCATGAGGAGCTTTCACAGTTCATCAACTTCATGAATACCTTCCACCCTGACCTCAAGTTTACCTGGACGATCTCTGACTTCTCACTCTCCTTCCTGGTCCTCTCCATCTCCACCGACTAACTCAGAAGAGACATCTACTTCAAACTCCCATAGCTACCTGGACTATATCTCCTCCCAGCGTCCCCTCCTGTAAAAATGCTATCCCTTATTCCCAATTCCTCCGGCTCCACTGAATCTGCTCCCAGGAGGAGCAATTCCACTCCAGGACATCCCAGATGGCCTCCTATTTCAAGGACTGTAATTGCACCTTGTGTGTGATCAACAATGCCCTGCAGCACACCTCCTCCATTTCTTGCACCTCCACTCTTGAACCCCATCCGTCCAACCAGAACAAGGATAGACCCCCACCCCACCCCGTTGGTTCTCACCTTTCACTCCACCAATCTACAGATACAGTGCATTATCCTCTGCCATTTCCACCAGCTCCAATCAGACCCCATCACCAGAGATATATTTCCCTCCCCACTCCTATTGGCATTCCACAGAGACCATTCCCTCCGCGATTCCCTCTTTAGGTCCACGCTCCCTCACCAAACCACCCTCCACTCCTGGCACCATCCTTTGCTGCCGCAAGTGGTGTTAAAACCTGCATTCAAACTCTTTGTTCCCCCGCCCCTCCCACCTCCATCCAAGGCCCGAAAGGATCCTTCCACATCCAGCAGAGATTTTCCTGCACCTCCAAACACCTCACCTACCCTGTCCGTTGCTCTCGATGTGGCCTCCTTTACATTGGGGAGACAGGATGCCAATTCGCTGAAAGTCCCAGGGAACATCTCTGAGAGACATGCACCAAACAACCCTACTGGTCTGTGGTTGACCACTTCAACTCACCCTCCCACTCAGCCAAGGGCACCTCCACTGCCAAATCCAAGCCAGCCGATGCTTGGAGGAAGAACGCCTCATCATCTACCTTGGGACCCTCCAACATCAGAGCATCAATGTCAGTTTCATCAGTTTCCTCATTTTCTCTCCCCCCACCTTATCCCAAATCCCAGTCCTCCAATTCGACACTGCCTTCGTGAACTATCCCACCTGACCATCTTCATTCCCACCTAGCTGCTCCACCCTCCCCTCTGACTTATCACTATCACGTGCCCCTGCATCTACTTATTGTTTTCCCAGCTACCTTGCCCCCAGCTCCATCCCCAGCTTCCTATTTATCTCTCAGCCCCCTTCCCTTCCTCCCTCTCCCAGTTTGCTGATGGACGGCTTAAGCCCAAGAAGTCGATTCTCCTGCTCTTCATAGGCTGCCTGACTTGCTGTGTTTTTCCACCACAGCACTTTTCAACTCTGATCTCCAGCATCTGCCGTCCTCACTTTCTCCTGATTTTTGTCTAGATGTCTTGCTATTTCTTTCTTGATAGATTCAAGCATATTTCCCACTATAGAAGTTAGGCTAACTGTCTCTCCTTTTTTATAAAATTTGTGTTACATTTGCTGTTTTCCACACTGTTGGAACTGCCTGAGTCCAGCAAATTTTGTAAAATTACCGTGAGTGCGTTTGCTGTCTCTCCCACCATCTGTTTTAGTATCCTGGGATGCATTTCATCAGGGCCAGTGTACTTGTCTATCTTTAGCTCCATTAGCTTGCCCAACACTACCTTTAATTGTGATATGATTTGGAAATACCGGTGTTGGACTGGGATGGACAAAGTTAAAAATCTCACAATACCAGGTTATAGTCCAACGGGTTTATTTGGAAAGACTAACTTTCAACGCGCATCTCCTTCAACCACCTGATGAAGGAACAGCGTTTCAAAGGCAAGTGCTTCCAAATAAACCTGGTGTTTATTTGGAAGCACTCTAACCTGGTGTTGTGTGATTTTAAATTTTTTTGTGATAATCATCATTTCTAGGTCCTCACCTACCGTAGTCTCCTTATTATCAATTACTGGCATGTTATTCATGACCTCCACTGTGAAGACTGACAGAAAATACCTGTTCAGTACCTCGTCTATTTCCTTGGTTCCCATTATTAAATCCCCTTTCTCATCCTCTAAAGGACCAATGTTTACCTTAGCCACTCTTTTTCATTTCATATGTTTGTAGAAACGAAGTATGTAAGTTAGCTCGCTGAGCTTGAAGGTTTGTTTTCAGATGGTTCGTCGCCATACAATGTAAAATCATCAGTGAGAGTCTCTGGTGAACCACCCCTCTATTTATAGGTCTTGGTTTCTTAAGGTGGGTGATGTTATTTCTGGTACCTTTTTCAAGGGAAGGTAAATAGGATATAAATCAATGTGTTTATTGATGGAGTTCTGGTTAGAATGCCATGCCTCTAAGAATTCTCGTGCATGTCTTTGTTTTGCCTCTCCTAGGTTGTGTGTGTTGTCCCAGTCAAAGTGGTGTCCTTCTTTGTCTGTAGGAATAGAAACTAGTGATAGTGGATCATGTCTTTTGGTGGCCAGCTGGTGTTCATGTATCTTGGTGGCAGGCTTCCTGCTAGTTTGTTATAGAGTTATAGAGATGTACAGCATGGAAACAGACTCTTTGCTCCAACCCATCCATGCCAACCAGATATCTCAACCCAATCTAGTCCCACCTGCCAGCACCCAGCCCTTATCCCTCCAAACACTTCCTATTCATACACCATCCAAATGCCTCTTAAATGTTGCAATTGTACCAGCCTCCACCACTTCCTCTGGCATCCCATTCCATACACGTACTACCCTCTGCGTGAAAAAGTTGCCCCTTAGGTCTCTTTTATATCTTTCCCCTCTCACCCTAAACCTATGCCCTCTAGTTCGGAACTCCCCAACCCCAGGGAAAAGACTTTGTCTAATTATCCAATCCATGCCCCTCATAATTTTGTAAACCTCTATAAGGTCACCCCTCAGTCTCCAACGCTCCAGGGAAAACAGCCCCAGCCTGATCAGCCTCTCCCTGTAGCTCAGATCCTCCAACCCTGGCAACGTCCTTGTACATCTTTTCTGAACCCTTTCAAGTTTCACAACATCTTTCCGATAGGAAGGAGACCAGAATTGCATGCAATATTCCAACAGCGGCCTTACCAATGTCCAGTACAGCTGCAACATGACCTCCCAACTCCTGTACTCAGTACTCTGACTAATAAAGGAAACATACCGAATGCTGCCTTCACTATCCTATCTACCTGCGACTCCACTTTCAAGGAGCTATGAACCTGCACTCCAAGGTCTGTTTGTTCAGGAACACTCCCTAGGACCTTACCATTAAGTGTATAAGTCCTGCTAAGATTTGCTTTCCCAAAATGCAGCACCTCGCATTTATCTGAATTTAACTCCATCTGCAACTTCTCAGCCCATTGGCCCATCTGGTCCAGATCCCATCCATATAGATCACATCTACTGCTCTGCCCTCATCAATCTTCTTTGTTACTTCTTCAAAAAACTCAATTAAGTTTGTGAGACATGATTTCCCACACACAAAGCCATGTTGACTATCCCGAATCAGTCCTTGCTTTTCCAAATATATGTACATCCAGTCCCTCAGGATTCCCTCCAACAACTTGCCCACCACTGAGGTCAGGCTCACCAGTCTATAGTTCCCTGGCTTGTCTTTACCGCCCTTAAACAGTGTCACCACGTTTGCCAACCTCCAGTCTTCTGGCATCTCACCTGTGACTATCGATGATACAAATATCTCAGCAAGAGGCCCAGCAATCACTTCTCTAGCTTCCCACAAAGTTCTCGGGTACACCTGATCAGTTCCTGAGGGTTTATCCACTTTTGACTATTTCAAGACATCCAGCACTTTCTCCTCTGTAATCTGGACATTTTGCAAGATGTCACCATCTATTTCCCTTCAGTCTATATCTTCCATATCCTTTTCCATAGTAAATACTGATGCAAAATATTCATCTTGCATGGTATCTTGTAAATGACATTAGTTTTGCTGGTAGTATCTAATGGATCCTTTAGGTTCATTGATCCCTGTTTATGTGTTGGTAGGTTTGTGGGCTATCATGATGTCAAGGTGTTTGAGTAGTCTGGAAGTCATTTTTGATCTGTCTTTGATGTAAGGTAATGTGGCTATAGTCTTTGGTTGCATTGTGTCTGCTTGTTTGGGTTTGTAACTCTTGAAAATGTTGTTTGGATATTTTTCTTCTGCTTTTTGTAGTTTTTGGGTGCTACAGTGTGATGTAGCTCATTGAAATAATGTCTTGATGCAGTTCTGTTGGCGGGTATTGGGATGATTGCTTTTGAAGTTGAGTATTTGTTCCGTGTTTCTTGTTTTTCTGTAGACTCTGGTTCGAAGCTCTTCGTTAACTGTACGTTCAACTGTCACGTCTAGGAATGGGAGTATGATGTCTTTTCTTCCTCTTTTGTAAATTTTGTGCCTGTCAGGATATTGCTGATGGTGTTGTATGTTTCTTCTAATTTGTTCCGTTTTGAGATGACAAAGGTGTCATCTACGTAGCGGATCCAACGTTTGGGTTGGATAGATGAGAGGGCAGTTTGTTCAATTCACTGCATTACTGCTTCCGCTATTTGCCCTGATATTTGTAGAAACCTTTGCAATCTGTCTTTATATTCTGATCTAGTTTACTCTTATAATCTAGCCTACTTTTCTTTGTAGCTTTTTTTTGTGCTTTCTGTTGATCTTTAAAGTTTTCCCAATCTTCTAGTTTCCTGCTGGTCTTTGCCACTTTGTATGCTTTATCTTTCAATTTGATAGCATCCCTTATTTCCTTGGACATACATGGCTGATTAACCCTTTTACTACAGTCCTTCCTTTTCACTGGTATAAACTTCTGCTGAACACTTTGAAAAATTGCTTTGAAAGTCCTCTACTGCTCGTCAACTGTCCCACCATAAAGTCTTTGCTTTCAGTCTACTTTAGCCAACTCCTCCCTCACCCTGTTGTAATCTCCTTTGTTTAAGGACAGGATCCTGGTATTGGATTTTATCTTCTCACTTTCCATCTGTGGTTTAAATTAAATCATAGAGGTAGCTGCTCAGCTACTTCAGGAAACTCTTCTTGAGTTCTGGACCTATGTCATCCTCCAAAGTGAAGACAGATGTGAAGTGCTTATTTAACACCCTTCCAATGTCCTCGTCACCTTGCAGAGATTGCCCCTTCAGTCCCTGATGGTCACTTCTCTTTTTCTTTCTCTTGTTATCCTCTTCCTCATGATGTACTAAGAGAAGCTCTTGGTATTCTCCCTAATCTTACCTGCAGTGTTTTCTCATGACCTCCTTTGCTCTCCTAATTGCTTTCTTCTATCACCGCAACATCCCTTGTTAGATATAAAAAGCTTTCCTGAATACATCTCAATAAATCTGCCTCTCTAAACCACTACACTACAACCGATTAGGGGGTTAGATAGGGTCGACAGTATGAACCTTTTCCCGCGTATTGAGTCGGGTATTACAAGGGGGCATAGCTTTATCCTGAATACATCTCAATAAATCTGCCTCTCTAAACCACTACACTACAACTATTACACTATGACAATCCCAGTTAATGCTAGGAAAGTTGAAATCCCTGACCTAATTACACCATTATTGTTTTACACACTTCGGTGAATTAGACCATAAGATACAGGAGCAGAATTAGACCTTTTGACCTATTGAGTCTGCTTTACTAGTCGTTCATGGCTGATATGTTTCTCAACCCCATTTTCCTGCCTTTTCTCCATACTCATCAAGAACTCTTATTCATCAAGAACCGATCTATCTCTGTCTTAAATATACTTAATGATTTGGCATCCATAGCCTTCTGTGGCAATGAGTTCCACAGATTACCCACCCTCTAGGTGAAAAAATTCCTTCTCATCTCCATTCTAAAGAGTCATCCCTTCACTCTGAGGCTCTTGGGCCTTCATCTCTCTGACTGCTGGAAACATCTACTCCATGTCCACTCTATCCAGACCTCTCTGTGTTCTGTAAGTTTCATTGAGATCCCTCCTCGTCCTTCTAAACTCCATGGAGTAATAGACCCAGATTCATGAACCGTTCCTAATATGGCAAACCTTTCACACCTGGGATCATTTATGTGAACTTCTTCTGGAGTACGTTCAGGACCAGCATATCCATCCTTACATATGGAGCTCAGCACTGCTCACAGTGTTCCAAATGCGGTCTGACCAGAGCCTTGCACATCCTCAGCAGTGCGTCCCTGATCTTGTATTCCAGCCCCCTCAAAATCTATTTGGCTTCCTAACTGCTAACTGAACCTGCAGATTCACATTAAGAGATCCTGAATTCGGTCTCCGAAGTCTCTTTGCGATTCAGATTTCCAAAGCCTTCACTCATTTAGAAAATATCCTACACCTTATTTTTTTATCAAAGTACATAACCTCTCACTTTCCCACATTGTGTTTCACCTGCCATTTGCCCATTCTCCAAGCAAGTCCAAGTGCTTCTGTAATCTCCCTGCTGCCTCAAGACTATCAGTTCCCCCAACTAATGTTAACCTCTGCAGCTGGGACAGTTGTAAAATAGGAAGCCTTCAGAAATGAGATAACGAGAATCCAGAGAAAGTATATTCCTGTTAGGGTGAAAGGAAAGGCTGGTAGGTATAGGGAAGGCTGGATGACTAAAGAAATTGAGAGCTTGATTAAGATAAAGCATGAAGCATATGTAAAGTATAGACAGGATAGGATTGAGTGAATCCTTAGAGTATAAAGGCAGTAGGAGTATACTTAAGAGGGAACTCAGGAGGGCAAATAGGGGACATGAGATAGCTTTGACAAATAGAATTAAGGAGAATCCAAAAGGTTTTTACAAATACATTAAGGACAAAAGGGTAACTAGGGAGAGAATCGGGCCCCTCAAAGATCAGCAAGGAGCCGGAGAAAAATGGGGGAGGTACTAAGTGAGTATTTTGCATCAGTATTTACTGTGGAAAAGACATGGAAGATATAGACTGTGGGGAAATAGATGGTGACACCTTGCAAAATGTCCATATTACAGAGGAGGAGGCGCTGGATGTCTTGAAACGCAAAAAGGTGGATAAATCACCAGGACCTGATCAGGTGTATCCTAGAACACTGTGGGAAGCTAGAGAAGTGATTGCTGGGCCTCTTGTTGAGATATTTGTATCATCGATAGTCACAGTTGAGGTGCTAGAAGATTGGAGGTTGGCTAATGAGGTGCCACTGTTTAAGAAAGGTGGAAAGGTGGCCAGGGAACTATAGATGGTTGAGCCAGACATCGGTGGTGGGCAAGTTAGTGGAGGGAATCCCGAGGAACATGATGTGCATTTATTTGGAAAGGCAAGGACTAATTAGTGATAGTCAACATGGCTTTGTGTGTGGGATCTCATGTCTTACAAACTTGATTTGAGTTTTTTGAAGAAGTAACAAAGATGATTGATGAGGGCAGAGCGGTGGATGAGATCTATATGGACTTCAGAAAGGCGTTTGACAAGGTTCCCCATGGGAAACTGGTTAGCAAGGTTAGATCTCACGGAATACAGGGAGAACTAGCCATTTGGATACAGAACTGGCTCAAAGGTAGAAGACAGAGGTTGATGGTGGAGGGTTGATTTTCAGACTGGGGCCTGTGACCAGTGGAGTGCCACAAGGATCAGTGCTCGGACCTCTACTTTTTATCATTTACATAAATGATTTGGATGCGAGCATAAGTGGTACAGCTAGTAAGTTTGCAGATGACACCAAAATTGGAGGTGTAGTGGACAGCGAAGAGGGATACCTCAGACTATAACAGGATCTTAATCAGATGGGGCAATGGGCCGAGAAGTGGCAGATGGAATTTAAATTCAGATAAATATGAGGTGCTGCATTTTGAGAAAGCAAATCTTAGCAGGACTTATACACTTAATGGTAAGGTCCTGGGGAGTGTTGCTGAACAAACAGACCTTGGAGTGCAGGTTCATAGCTCCTTGAAAGTGGAGTTGCAAGTAGATAGGATAGTGAAGGTGTTTGGTATGCTTTCCTTTGTTGGTCAGAGTATTGAGTACAGGAATTGGAAAGTCATGTTGTATCTGTACAGGACATTGGTTAGGCCACTGTTGGAATATTGCGTGCAATTCTGGTCTCAGAAAAGATTTACAAGGATGTTGCCAGGGTTGGTGGATTTGAGCTATGGGGAGAGGCTGAACAGACTGGGGCTTGTTTTCCCTGGAGCGTCGGAGGCTGAAGGGTGACCTTACAGAGGTTTACAAAATTATGAGGGGCAAGGATAGGATAAATAGACGAAGTCTTTTTCCTGGGGTGGGGGAGTCTGAACTAGAGGGCATAGGTTTAGGACGAGAGGGGAAAGATATAAAAGAGACCTAAGGGGCAAATTTTTCACAGAGAGAGTGGTACGTATATGGAATGAGCTGGCAGAGGAAGTGGTGGAGGCTGGTACAATTGCAACATTTAAGAGGCATTTGGATTGGTATATGAATAGGAAGGGTTTGGAGGAATATGGGCTGGGTGCTGGCAGGTGGGACTAGATTGGGTTGAGATATCTGGTCGGCATGGACGGGTTGGACCGAAGGGTCTGTTTCCATGCTGTACATCTTTATAACTCTATATTGTTCCTCCTTACTGTTGTCAACAAATAGTTGATTAAAAATGCTTTTATACCCCTCCTGTCCTGCTTTAAGATCCTCTATCTCAGAAGGCTGAGCTGCCAGGCCTCAACCACATCTTTGCAATGCCAAGAACATCACAATTTAATGTGTCAATATACGCTCTTGACTCATCTGTCTTGCCTATACTATTCCTACATTAAAGTAGAGGCCATCTAGCTTTGTTTAAGTCTCCTACTCCATCTACCTTGGTTCCTTTTTGTCCCCTTCCCACTGTCAAACTAATTTAAATTTGTCCCAACAGTACTAACAAACCCACCCGCCAGAATGTTGGTCCCTTTCTGGTTCACGTGCAGACTGCCCTGCTTGTACAGGTTCCAACTTCCACATAAATGGTCCAGGAATCTAAATCTGTCTCCTGTACCAACTCTTATGTCATGTTGGAAACTGATCTACAGCTTTGCATGCACTCTGTTTACTGCCAACTTCGCTGAATTGGTATAAAATTCCACCTAAGTTCCCTACTTAATCTTGACTTAAATTTCATACAGAACCTAGAGAACTACATTGCGAGCAGTAGAGCATTTTAAATAAGACTCTAAACAGAAGTTCTGTACACCTATTTTTTGGGGAGAGGAGGGATGGGGTGTGACATTAACAATCTCATAGCCCTATTTGGAGAATTAGGTCAGTGTTTGGCCAAAGTATTCTCTTTCCTGTTACACCAAAGATAGCTCAACTATTTGTTCCCTTCAAGTTTATGATTCTTTGTGTGTGTAAAATAGCTGACGTTGATTAATTAACAAAAATGACTAAATTAGAAGTTAGTTGGTTATGAAGTACTTTTCGACATTGTGATGGTCAAGTATGTATGAATGCAAGTTGTTTGTGTGGGTAGATCTTTTAGGATTCAAGGATTCTAATTAAACAATATCAATATGTCTTGTTATGTGAATGAAGTGTCTTTCTTTTTCACTTTATTTTTGCTATTGTTTTGTAGGGAATGAAAGTTTTCTTCCTGATAGTGGGTTCCGTGTATATATTATACCTTGTCTTCCTGATTGTAAGGGCCTGTTCTGAACTGAAAAACATGCCATACTTTGGTAAGTGGAATTTATTGAGGCATGAAACTTCAGATGTAATTTGTGTTCATCTAAAATGGTGTAGGGTGTTCTATTGCATCTTTGTTAAAGGTGCACCACATCCATTTTCCAAATAATTTGCATATACCTATAGACTTATTTTTAAACTGAATTAACATTGTGTTCCTCATTTAACATCCTAGTCCTGCATGGGACATAATCAGTAAATGTTGTTTGGACAACACTGAGTGTTTCCTTCCATTTGTTGAACGTATTCATGTTCTTCTTTAACATTTTAATGGAAGAAACTCTTCACCATTTAGGTCCTCTATTTTACTGTGTCCACTACAGGCGACTGTAATTCGTACTGTTTTTGTTCACCACAGTACTCTTTGTTGCTGAACACTAACTCCAAATTCTACAGAAAATCCTTCTCTTGTACGTTTTTTTCCACAAATTACACTGGAGTGAGAGTTGAGTGTTGAAATCCTCGACTATCAGGAGTTTGTCATGTTGGAGGCTGAACTTTAGCTTTGTTGGTGGGAAGGGGATTAAAAAGTATTTGTGCAATAAGGACACAGCATACTTTAGTTAAGGAACCTGTTGACTGGCGGGTGAATTTGAGAGAGATGGATAATTTAAAGACAACTTTTGTGAGCCCTGAGACCATTCCCATGAAAACTTGGCTTAAAGCATGGTGTTTAGTATAAGCTTGTAGAAATCATTTCAAACATAGCTTCAATACGTTTAGGTACACTGCAATAATAAAAAAAACTTCTTTGAAGCTTTATGACTTGTGTTCATACTGCTTGTTTCATTGAATCTTCTTTTATAAGGTTTTGTTTTAATAAAGCACAAATCCCAATTCTCTATTTCAAAATGAATGACTGACCTCTGCATGTATGCTTTTTGTTTCAGATCTCCGACTGAAATTTTTGACTGGGCTAACATTTATTGTGTTGGTAATCAGGTAAACAGATCTGGGCTGCTGGGAAATAAGCCGGTATTTCAGTTAAATAATAATCCAATGTAGCATTTATAATTTATGAAATGGCCAGTTTTCAGGAGTTCTGCAAATACTTGACGATACAGTTCGAGATGTGTCACAAATGCATTGGAAGCTATCTTTAAGGGGCTTGTGCATGCACAGTTGATAACTGCCAGCAGCATGTGGATGATACAGGTTATGACACCAATGTGCAACACTGAATTCATGCCACCAGTGCCATTTTAAAATTGTATGCACTGACCTACACCCTGAATTAACCTCGCACATTAACCTTGAACATACCCAAAATGCATGAAGAAACTACAACACCACTACTTGAATCATGAACTAAAGAAGTGTGCTTTTGAAGCTTTCCTATACTTGCTGAAGTTTTAGTGATCTGTAAAGAGTCTCCAAGGTTGATTTCTCAGTAGGTTGGAGGGTGCTAACTGAATCATAAATCTTATACAGAATCCCACTTTTATCTGATAATTTCTTTTTTAGAAAAATGAATGTTAGAAGTTAGCTATAGAAAGAATGGATAAGATTATAACAACAGTCATTCCCAGCTTCCAGTGGGTTCACTGTCACCCATTTCACGAAGTTGTAATGTTGAGTGACTATTGAAAGGTATTTCTCTCAGTTTCAATGAATTCCTCAATTGTCAGCCAATTGGTATGATTTCTAGGGTAAAGATTACTTAGCATCAAAGGATTTGTTGATAAGACCATAAGACATAGGAGTGGAAGTAAGGCCATTCGGCCCATCGAGTCCACTTCGCCATTTAATCATGGCTGATGGGCATTTCAAATCCACTTACCCGCATTCTCCCTGTAGCCCTTAATTCCTTGTGACATCAAGAATTTATCAATCTCTGCCTTGAAGACATTTAACGACCCAGCCTCCACTGCACTCTGTGGCAATGAATTCCACAGG
>NC_057718.1:71059112-71068368 GCF_004010195.1 Chiloscyllium plagiosum | reverse complement strand
ACCTACCATTCCAGGGATCTTCCGTGTGAATCTCCGCTGGACACGCTCCAGTGCCAGTATGTCCCTCCTGAGGTGTGGGGCCCAAAACTGGACACCAGTACTCCAAATGGGGCCTAACCAGAGCTTTATAAAGTAGCACATCGGTGCTTTTATATTCCAACCCTCTTGAGGTAAATGACAACATTGCATTTGCTTTCTTAATCACGGATTCAATGTGCATGTTTACCTTTAGAGAATCCTCGACTAGCACTCCCAGATCCTTTTGTACTTTGGCTTTATGAATTTTCTCACCGTTTAGAAAGTAGTCCATGCTTGTATTCTTTTTTCCAAAGTGCAAGACCTCGCATTTGCTCACATTGAACTTCATCAGCCATTTCCTGGACCACTCTCCCAAACTGTCTAGATCCTTCTGCAGCCTCCCCACTTCCTCAGTACTACCTGCCTGTCCACCTATCTTTATATCACCGGCAAACTTTGCTAGAATGCCCCCAGTCCCTTCATCCAGATCATTAATATATAACGTGAACAGTTGTGGCCCCAGCACTGAACCCTGTGGGACACCGCTTGTCACCGGCTGCCATTCTGAAAAAGAACCTCTTATCCCAACTCTCTGCCTTCTGCCTTCTGCCAATCTTCAATCCATGCCAGTAGCTCACCTCGAACACCATGGGCCCTCACCTTACTCAGCAGCCTACCGTGTGGCACCTTATCAAAGGCCTTTTGGAAGTCTAGATAGACCACATCCACTGGGTTTCCCTGGTCTAACCTACTTGTCACCTCTTCAAAGAATTCTAACAGGTTTGTCAGGCACGACCTCCCCTTACTAAATCCACGTTGACTTGTTCTAATCCGACCCTGTTCTTCCAAGAATTTAGAAACCTCATCCTTAACGATGGATTCTAGAATTTTACCAACAACTGAGGTTAGACTAATTGGCCAATAATTTTCCATCTTTTGTCTTGATCCTTTCTTGAACAATGGGGTTACAACAGCGGTCTTCCAATCATCCTTGATGTGACCAAGATCTGTTTCCCCCATTGCATTCTACCTGGTAGTTCACAGAAAGGTAGCACACACCTCTGTGCTAACTAGTCTTGTCTTTCAGTCACTCCTTTAGTGTCTCCCCCATATCCTGAGGTTGTACACAAAGATTTGCTGATCTTTAAGGGGCCCTATTCTCTGCCTAGTTACCTTGATGTCCTTAATGTATTTGAAGAATCCCTTTGGAGTCTCCTTAACCCTATTTGCCAAAGGTACCTCAAGTCCCCTTTTTGCCCTCCTGATTTCCCTGTTAAGTATACTGTCCTTAAACTCAATTCCTGTTGTCTATATCTGACATATGCTTCCTCATTATTCTTGACTAAAACCTCAATTTCTCTGGTCATGCAGCATTCCCTGCACCTACCAGCATTGCTTTTCACTCTAGAAGAATTGAGGACTGCAGATTCTGGAGATCAGAGTCGAAGAGTGTGGTCCTGGAAAAGAACAGCTGGTCAGGCAGCATCCGAGGAGCAGAAGAGTCGATGTCTCGAGCATAAGCCCGTCATCAGGAATGACAGGTGGCCCAAAGGGGCTGAGAGATAAATGGGAGGGGGAGGGGCAGGGGGAAGGTAGCTGGGAAAATGTTAGGTAGATGAAGGTGGGGCTGAAATTGATAGGTCGGAAAGAAGGGTGGAGCGGATAGGTGGGAAGGAAGAATGACAGGTAGGGCAGTTCAAGAGGGCAGTGCCAAGTTGGAAGGTTAGATCTGAGATAAGGTGAGTGGAGGGGAAATGAAGAAACTGGTGAAATCCACATTGATTCCGTGTGGTTGGAGGGTTCCAAGGTGCAAGATGAAGCTTTCTTCCTCCAGGCATCAGGTGGCTAGAGTTTGGCGGTGGAGGAGGCCCAGGACATGAATGCCCTAAGCGGAGTGGGAGGAGGAGTTAAAGTGTTTGCCCAAAGGGCAGGGGGGTTGTTTAGTGCGTGTGTCCCAGAGACGTTCTCTGAAATGTTCAGCAAGTTGGTGTCCTGTCTCCCCAATGTAGAGGAGACCACATTGAGAGCAACGGACACAGTAGATGATGTCTGTGGAAGTACAGGTAAATCTCTGTAGGATGTGGAAGGATCCTTTGAGGCCTGGGACGGAGGAGAGAGGGAAGGTGTGGGCGCAGGGTTTGCACTTCTTGTAGTGGCAGGGGAAGGTGCCAGAAGTGGAGAGTGGGTTGGTGGCTGTGTGGAATGAACAAGGAAGTCGTGAAGGGAATGGTCTCTCCAGAATGCAAATAGGGGTGGCGAGAAAAATATATCCCTGGTGATGGGGTCTGTTTGTAGGTGGTGCAAATGGCAGAGGATGATGCAATGTATCTGGAGGTTGGTGGGGTAGAAGGTAAGGACCTGGGTGGGGGAGGGGGGGAAGACGTTCTATCCTTAATTGGAAGGGTGGGATTCAAGGGCAGAGATGCGGGAAGTGGAGGAAATGCATTGGAGAGCATCTTCGACCATATGAGAGGGGAAATTGCAGTCATTGAAGGAGGAGGCCAGGTCTATCCTTTTCCATAACTATTTAAAAAAACTAGTAGAATTATGATCATTCCCCCACTGACACCTCAGTCACTTGCCCTACCTTATTTCCCAAGAGGTCAAATTTCGCTCCTCTAGTAGGTACATCCACATACTGAATCAGAAAATTTTCTTATTCACATTTAACAAATTCCTCTCCATCCAAGCCCTTAACACTCCCAGTCCTAGTTTATGTTCGGAAAGTTAAAATCCCCTACCATTATAACCCTAGTGTTGTTATAGATAACTGAGATCTCCTTACAAATTTGCTTCTCAATTTCCTTCTAAATATTAGGGGATCTGTAGTACAATCCCAATAAGGTGATCGTCTCTTTCTTATTTCTGAGTTCCACCCAAATGACGTCACTGGTCGTACTTGGGCGGCATGGTGGCACAGTGGTTAGCACTGCTGCCTCTCAGCTCCAGATACCCGGGTTCAATTCCCGCCTCAGGCAACTGTCTGTGTGCTGTTTGCACATTCTCCCCATGTCTGCGTGGGTTTCCTCCGGGTGCTCCGGTATTTCTGAGTTCCACCCAAATGACGTCACTGGTCGTACGTGGGCGGCATGGTGGCACAGTGGTTAGCACTGCTGCCTCTCAGCTCTAGATACCCGGGTTCAATTCCCGCCTCAGGCAACTGTCTGTGTGCTGTTTGCACGTTCTCCCCGTGTCTGCGTGGGTTTCCTCCGGGTGCTCCGGTTTCCTCCCACAGTCCAAAAATGTGCAGGTTAGGTGAATTGGCCATGCTAAATTGCCCGTGGTAAATGTAGGGGAATGGGTCTGGGTGAGTCCTTCAGAGGGTTGGTGTGGACTTGTTGGGCCGAAGGGCCTGTTCCACACTGTAAGTAATCTAATCTAATCTAATCAAGACACTTGATCCATTTTGCCTATCTCATTTCCACAAAACAGTGCATCCTTTCTTGGAATGGAAACATACTGATGTAGGACACTTCTTCATGCAATCCAGGAACTCTTGCCCCTTGTTGCGCCACTACAAGTATCCCAGTCTACATTTTGGTAATTGAGGGCTCCCATTATAACTACTCTACAATGTTGGCATCTCTCCATTACTTCCCTGCAGAACTGGTCTTCTATATCCTTTCCACTATTTGGTGGTTTATAGACTACCCTTAGCAATGCAATTGTACCTTTGTTTTCCTTACTTCTAGCCAAGTTAATTCTATGTCAGCACCCTCTGAGACATCCTGTTTTTCTCCAGCACTGCAATGCACTCTTTAACCAATAATATTTCCCCTTCTCCTTTCCTTCCTTATCTATCTTTTTGGAATATGTTGTACCCAGGAATATTTAACATTCTGTCTTGCCTTTCCCCTCGAGCCAGGTCTCTGCTATCACCACAAAATCATATTTCCACATAACAATCCATTCCTTAAATTCCCCAGTTTTATTTTCTGTACTCATGCATTTACATGCACAGTAGCCCTGATTCCTCACTCTGACTTTATCTACTAACTTGCTATAGTTTACACGAGAACCTCTTACATATTTTGTGAACCGTGGTCTTTCTCTTTGCTATTCTCCCTTGGTTCTCACCCCCTGCCAAGTTACTTTAAAGCTTTCCTAATAGCACTAAGAAAATGTCTCTCAAGGAACTCAGTACTGGTTCTGTCCTGGTGCATCCCCTCTTCCCTCCCGAACCATCCTTTCAGCAATACACTCTCACCTGCCTCACTTGGGAATAGGGTTTTTAGATTTCCTACAGTGTGGAAACAGGCCCTTCGGCCCAACAAGTCCACGCTGACCCTCTGAAGAGTAACCCACCCAGACCCATTCTGTCTGACTGATACATTACGGGAAATTTAGCATGGCCAATTCACCTGACCTGCACATCTTTGGACTGTGGGAGGAAACCGGAGCACCCGGGGGAAACCCACGCAGACACAGGGAGAATGTGCAAACTCCATACAGATAGTCGCCCGAGGCTGAATTCGAACCTGGGTCCCTGGTGCTGTGAGGCAGCAGTGCTAACCACTGAGCCACACACTGTGGAAACAGGCCATTCAGCACGACAAGTCCACACCAACTCTCTGAGAAACATCTACCCCCCTACCCTATTCCTGCAGCTACCATGGCCATTCCATCTAACCATTATATCCCTGAACACAATGGACAATTTAGCATGGCTAATCCACCTAATCTGCACACCTTTGTATGGAAGGAAACTGGAGCACCTGGAGGAAACCCACACAGACACAGGTCAAATGTGCAAACTCCACACAGATAGCCATTCGAGGCTGGAATTGAATCCAGGTCCCTGGCTCTTTGAGGCAGCAGTGCTAGCTACTGAACCACGGTGCCATTCCTAAATAATGTGGAGATTACTACATTCGAGGTACTGCTTGCTACTTTTCTACTTAGCTCCCAAAACTATGATTGCAATACCACATCCTCTATCTTCCCAAAGTCATTGGTACCAATATAAAGCGATGACCTCTGGTTGTTTGTCCTTCCCAGAAGAATGCCTTGTGGCCATTCTGTCGCATTCTTGACCCTGGCACCAGGGAGGCAAAGTGCCATCCTGGAGTCACAATAATGGCAATAGAAATCTATGTCTGATCCCCACAATCTTCATGATCCTATCTTTATTGCTCCTCCTCTCTTCTTCTTTTTCTTCCTCTCTTCCTGTAAATCAAGCCAGTTATGGTGCCACAGACATGGCTCTGACTGCTCTACCCTGAGGAACTTGTGCCCTTATCAGCTTCCACAGTGGAAAACCGATTTAAGAGCAGGATGCCAGGCCAGGGCTCCTGCACTACCTGTCTGTTTCTGTTGAACTGCTCCACAGTCACTTACTTTCCCTAGGGTTTTAAACTGCAGTGTGATTACATGTCTGAATGTGCTATTCATGGAACACACTGCAGATGTGCTACACTGTCTCCAGTCATTGTTCAAGCTCTGAAACCCAGAACTCAAGTTTCTGCAGCTGAAAACACTTGCTACATATATGCTCATCTGGGACTGTAGGGGCCTCTGATATCCCACATATTACAAGTCACACATTCCACTTGACTGCCTCTGCTTTCACGGCATAAACCTAAACTTACTTAGCCTTAAACTTATTTCACTAATATCAAGTAACTACTTCCTTAACCCTGCTTTGCTTACTTATATTACTTTATTTTTTTGGCCTTAATTTTCACTTACTCCTGTTGCTTCTCAGTTAATCTGTTCTCCCAAAAAATAGACCCTTTTAGTAACAAACCACTTCTAGCAATGTAACTGTTTGATTTCATTTTTCCAATCATCATTCCCCTGAAGCTGTAACTGTTAAACTGTGCCTCCTGTCTTGCTGCTATATTGAAGCTAAAATGCTGGGTCCCTGTTTTGCTGCCTTCTGTCTTTCTGCTGAATTGAAGCTGATAGTTAGGTATCTATACTGATGGTCTCATTAATCACTTCAGTTCCCCCACTGGTTGAGCTTTCCCAATGCTCCTTCTGATGACTAACATCTCCACAATGGGGTAAAACTTGCCAGCATGCTTGTATTCCTTCAGTTCTTTGCTGCTGTGGCTATTATGCCAATGAAAGAAAGAAAATGTTGCAATTCCAGTTTGTTTTAAGTGGTACCTTGAATATGAGATATAACTCCAAAAATCTCAAGTCTTCATTAATGGCTTAAGATTTTTGCAGCTATACTTCATTTGCAATTATAACATTTGCAATTATAACATTTTCTCCCCTTGATAGTCATCTTTGTGACTTATTAAAAATATTCTTTTTCAGCATTATAATACTATATCTGAGATTTGGAGCAAAGGTCCTGCAAGACAATTTTGTTGCTGAGCTTTCAACTCATTACCAGAATTATATCCTTTAGTGTGCTTCAACTTAATTTCTAATGATGGTTAGTGCTTAGGCTGCATGCAAAAATTTAGATTGTGATGTAACACTAGCTGGTACTTGCTGTATAAGATGCTAAGTCCGTATTACTTTAACATGTAATTTATTAGGAATTCCATTTAGAGGGAGTAAGTAGAATGGGATTAGATCATTGCTTTTGAAATTTTATTGCACTGCGCCCCATTTCGAGGCTTAAAAATTATTTTGACTCTCTGTGAAAATGGGAGGGAGAATATATATGGGAGCAAAGACCTATGAAAGATGTGGGGTGGGAAGGGTTTACACAAAGTGTCTAGAACTTCATAGCATCCAATTCTGCATTAGATTGCAGTGCCAAAATTTCAACTTGCTGACCCAGATGGAATCCTGACCCCCACCTTTGGAGTCCCCAGATTAAATAGCAATCTATTTATTTGACATTAATTGGACAAAAAGAAGAAATCCTATTGAACATCCTTGCAGTTTAATCTGAAAAATGGTCAGCTGAGGAAGAAGCAGTGTGGTGGTGATGATGGCCATTCTGATAGTTAACGATTGTCTAAATCTATCTATAAGATAACCTCAGCGAATGGACCATTATAGAATGATAGTTGGGGTGTATTTGCACATAAATTCGACTGCCCTCTCACCATGTTTAGGAGGATTGGAGAAAGGCCAATTAAGTCAGCATTGTTGCATTTATTGATGCATGTATGAATTTTCATTTTGTTTAAAATTGGCTCAATACAGAAAATTTGACATAAGGCAATGATTTACTGTCATGGAGTGTTTGACACATAGAACTGCAATATTAATAAAAACTCTTTAGTGTTTGTGGTCCACTTCCTTTACTAAGCCTACCAGCTGAATTTTTATCTTTCTATGGGCTGCTGAACTATTACCTGTACACACTAGCGTACGTCTATTCCCCCTCGAAGACTGCTGTGTATGGTACGTGAAATTTTATGAAGTCTGTGTTATCTTGTTTTTTGGCTAGCCTTTCAATAAGGATTCCTATAGATGTGATACTTTTCAAATTATAATATATATGTTATGTCCAAATAAAACAAAAACAAATAGTTGTCTTTCACTTATAATTAACAGATGAATAAAATGTTTGTGAAACCTTTTTGAGGCTACTTTTTGAGCGTGGTTAACTTTGTTTCCCTTCAAAAAAGGGAAACAGTTTGCAATTTATACAATTTACACAATTATCATGTGCTCCCGATGATCAAAAGCATTGAACAATTATTATAAATTAGGGATAGCCAATTTGTGGACTGCAAAGCCCTCTGAGAAACATTGATATGAAAGTATTTGGCTTGTGTTTCCTTTAAATTTGGTTAACTAATTGAAATGCTTGAAAAGAATTAAAAGGGGGAAATAAAGAGAAACTATATCTTCTGATGAGGAACTTTGAAATGGGGGTATGATCTTAATATTAGATACAGATATTCATGATTCAATCTTAATGCACTTTGTCATATCGAAAATAATGAAAACCTAGAACACTTCTGTTTTAAAAAATAACTGTTTGTGCTTCAAATTTTTAAGACTGAAAATAGATTTTTATTAGGAATAGAAACATAGAAAATAGGAGCAGGAGTAGGCCATTTTGGCCCTTTAAGGCTGTTCAACCATTCAATATGCTCCTGGCTGATAATCCAACTCAATAATTTATTCCTGCTTTTTCACCATACCCTTTGATCCCTTTAGTCCTAAGAACTATATCAATCTCATTCTTGAGAAAATTCAATGTTTTGGCCTCAACCATTTTCTGTGGCAGGGAATTCCACAGCTCACCAATCTCTGGAAACCTCTCCTCATCTCAGTCCCAAATGCCCTACCTTGTATTCTTAAACTGACCCCAATGTCTGGATTCCCCAGTCATTGGGAACATTCTTCCTGTGTTTATCCTGTCTAGGTCTATTAGAATTTTATAAAACTCCATGGGATCTCCCCTCATTCTTCTAAACGCCAATGAATATATTCCTAACAAATCCAGGCTTCATTACATCAGTACTGCTACCCTGGGAATCAGTCTGATACACTTTGCACACTTAACTAGCAAGAACATCCTTCCTATGCACACAGTACTCCAGATCTGGTTTCATCCTGTACAATTGCAGCAATATATCCCTGTTCCTATATTTGAATCTTCGAGGAGAAAGTGAGGACTGCAGATGCTGGAGATCAGAGCTGAAAATGTGTTGCTGGAAAAGCGCAGCTGGTCAGGCAGCATCCAAGGAACAGGAGAATCGATGTTTTGGGCATAAGCCCTTCTTCAGGAATCCTCTATATTTGAATCCTCTCATGATAAAAGCCAACATGCCATTTGCCACCTTTACCACATGCTGCACCTGCACGCTTACTTTCAGCAACTGCTGTACATGAACACCCAGGTCCTCTTGCACCTCCTCCTTTCCCAAGCTATCACCATTCAATTATAATGTTTTTGCTATCAAATTGGATAGTTTCACATTTATCCCCATCATAACTTTATCTGTCATGCATTTGCCATCTCACTCAACTTATCCAAATCACACTGAAGCATAGAACATAGAAGAATACAGAGCAGTACAGGCCCTTCGGCCCTCGATGTTGCGCCGATCCAAGCCCACCTAACCTACACTAGCCCACTATCCTCCATATGCCTATCCAATGCCCGCTTAAATGCCCATAATGAGGGAGAGTCCACCACTGCTACTGGCAGGGCATTCCATGAACTCACGACTCGCTGAGTAAAGAACCTACCCCTAACATCCGTCCTATACCTACCCCCCCTTAATTTAAAGCTATGCCCCCTTGTAATAGCTCACTCCATACGTGGACAAAGATTCTCACTGTCGACCCTATCTAAACCCCGAATCATCTT
>NC_057718.1:71048633-71058377 GCF_004010195.1 Chiloscyllium plagiosum | reverse complement strand
GCCATCAACTACTACCCTCTGTCTTCTTCCAGCCAGCCAACTCCTAATCCAAACCTCCAACTCACCCTCAATGCCATACCTCCGTATTTTTTGCAGTAGTCTACCATGGGGAACCTTATCAAACGTCTTACTAAAATCCATATACACCACATCTATCGCTTTCCCCTCGTCCATCTCCTTAGTCACCTTCTCAAAGAATTCAATAAGGTTTGTGAGGCACGACCTGCCCTTCACAGGCAGGTCGTGCATTTCGGCATCTTGCTCATAGTATACTCTCCTACCCAGCTTTGAGACATCTGCAAACTTAGAGATATCATATTTAATTCCCTCATTTATATATAGATATCATGAGTAACGGGGTCATAACACTGATCCTTGTAGTATTCTGCCAACCCATTTGTTCCCACTCTTTCTTTCCTATTTGCCAATCAGTTTTCTGTTCATGTCAGTACATTATTCCAATCCCATTTATTTTAATCTCTTACATGGAATCTTACTGAAAGCCTTTTGAAAGCCCAAGTAAACTGAGCAGCAACTCTACTAATTATATCCTATCAAGATTCCATAGAATTGTCAAGCATGATTTCCATTTTGTAAATTTAATCCTGTCACTGTTTTCCAGATGATGTGTTATTAAATACTTTGCTGTAGTCTCCAGCATGTACCCCATTACGAATGCCAGGCTAATCAGTTTTAATTTTGTTTTCTCTTTACTTCCTTTTTAAAATAGTGAATGGTATAAGTACATACAGTTTAACGAAGGAGAAATTCAGACAGACGGTGATCTGAATCAAAGAGCCAAGGGGTAAAAGAGTATCATTCTGAGAAAAATTGGTGTTGGAGCAGCAGTGTGGCAGAGAATTAAAGTAATGAGTTACTGAGAATAGGCCTCAATCAGTGACCCTGAAGTTATCTGTATGTCATTGTTAGGGAGAGGGATTTAAAAGCACCTAAGTTCACATCAGAAAATGGAAGAAAACAGATTGGTCAGTAGCTGGGGAGATTTCATTCGGTTCTGATCAGCAACAAATCAGCAATTCATTTTTTTAAAATTTTAGATAGTAGCCTACCAAAAAAACTCCATGACCGAACATTTCAATTTTGTTGAATGCACCTCATATGCTATGGGAGAGCTCCAGCTTATTTTAGTGTCCTAGACAAACCAGTGCATCAGAAGTATTATCAGCTAGAGGAGCTTGAGCTGCAGCTGGTGTCTGTGCAGAACATTTAAGAGTTATCCATGTATTTCAGGAGGTGGTCACCTAACTCCTCTCCTCTCAGCTTAAGAATGTAGAGGCAGAGAGGATGACCACCTGATAAATATTCAGTTCTGGGAAGGGCAATGGTCTGTCTTTGGAGAACAGCTAGAGCCAATTCCATTGGTGACTCAGGTGTACTTGACTAAGGAGGAAGTTCACAAAGTAAACAGTGAGAGGTGATGGGAACAATCAGGTGTTTCTGCAGATGTGATTCCAAAATTGAATGTTGTCTCTTTGATGCCAGGACCACTGAGCAATTGAGGAGGTAGCAGTTAGAGGTCATTGTTATACCAGTCCTACGAATTACATTGGTGCAAAGAGGGATGATGTCCTTTTGGCAGCATCAGTGTGATTGGAAAGGAATAAATTTTTAGGACCTCAAAATACTTGGTGTCACATACTTGTAATTAAAGATTTAGGGTGATACAGTGTATGATTGAATGGCTGGAAAGATTTTTTCATGAGGGAGGCTTAACATTTCGGCCATTAGGATAGGCATTCGGAGAAGTGGTAACTGTAGGAGCCAGAGGGATTGAATGTCATGAGGGCGAGAACCAATATTATTGCATGGAGGTTTGCTATTGTTGTTGGGGAGATTTTAACCTCGCTTGTTAAAGGTATGAGAATAAGCATAGATTGAGTCAGAGATGGGCAAAACTGGAAAGTTGTAAGTGAAAATAAGTAAATCTTGAAAACAAAGGAGATAGACAGCAAAAGCATTTGACGATGATTAATTACATTCACTAAACTTCTCATATTGAAGTGTATGCGGCAGAAGACGTGAAGACACAGGTAGACACTTCTAAGAATGGTATCAAGCCATTACAGAAACATGGGTTAAAGAAGGACAGAAATGGCATCGCAAGTATTGTAAACTGTGAGGCAGATCGAGTTGATCTTCAAAAGGTGGGTTGAATGGACAGATATATAGCAGGTGAAATTTAATGCAGAGAAGAGTAAAATTCATTTTGGTTAAAAAGAATATATAAATATCTTACAAAATAAAGAATGCAATTCTTTAGGGGGTGCCAAAGCAGAGGGACATTGGAATATTTGTACATAAATCAATGTATGACAGGTTGCTCGAACAGTTAATAAAAGAATGTGACAGTTTGCAGTTTATCAAAAAGGGGCATAAAATACAGAAGCAAGGAATCTTTATGTGTAATAATCCTGGACCTGACTGCTATATTGTTATTAACTGGCTTGAGACCAGTAACCTTTTTCCTCAAAGTAGATAAAGTGTAAGATCGGAGGAGAATAAAGCCACAATATTCCATTGTTTTTAACAGACAATAAACTTTGTAGAACAATAACACCATGTACAATTTGTATTCTAACACCCAGAATTAATATGATAGAATGGGGAAAGAAATTGCAAATTTAATAAAGCCAGATCCCACAGATTTCTCAGCAATTCCCCTGCAATGGGTTATCAAATCCCATTAAACTTCAAGGGTTTATGATTCTTCACTTTTGCTGATTTAGGCTTAAAAAGTCCTCTCCAGCCATTCTGTCATCAACTACGTCAACAACTACTCCTATTCTGGTGGATCCTTTCCTCCCTTTAAGTTCCCCTGGCTCTCTGAAACTGTACTTCAGGATTCATTCATAAACATAGCACTGGCTCTACACTGACAATAGCAGTACCAAGCTAAAACTGCACTTGGGTTTTTCCTTGAGCTCTAATTTTGATCTAAAGTTGCACCATAAAATATTGGTTTTCAATTTCCACACTCAACTTCTTCAGTCAACCTGAACTAACTGAGTGATCTATTGAAAATGTTGCATGAAGCCCACACTCGACTGCTAGCAGAATTGTATGTTGCCATCCAGCAACTCTTAGAACGATCTATTCCATAAGTGTTACCACTCATAGGTTTCTGGTTTGCTCAGAAATGGATCCAAATATTAATGTCCTCACATATGAAGGTGATGGCCTAGTGGTAGATCTTTTCACTTCTCAAGCCTGTCTGTCACTCTTTAAGGTCACTGTTGATCTATGACCTAACTCCCTATTTCCTTTCATACAAAAATCTATCAGTCTTATGTAAACTGATGTAGCATTAATTCATTTGCAAAAAGAGTTGCAAACACCAATCAACCTGTGTATGTTTTTACTCCTGACTTTGATTTTATAATCCTAGACACTTCAATCAGCATAAATAATTTCTACTTACCTGATCAGCGTCCATTAATGTCATAGTCTTTGCTCATATCAAACCTTTACCTTTTAAATTTCGAGGAATACAAAACAATATTGTGCAATCTCTCCATCTAGATTAATCCATGGAATTCAGGTGCAGTAATTCCGTTTCATAAAATCATTGAATTTTACACCACAGAAACAGACCCTTTAGTCCAACTTGGCCAGGCCGACCAGATATCCTAAATTAATCAAGTACCATTTGCCAGCATTTGGCTCAAATCCTTCTAAACCCTTCCTATTCATTTACCCATCTAGATGCCTTTTAAATGTTATAATTGCACCAGCCTCCACCACTTCCTCAGGCAGCTAATTCTATACATCACCCTCTGCGTGAAAAAAGTTGCCCCAAGGTCCCTTTTAAATAGAGTCATAGAATCATAGATATGTTCAGCAGGGAAACAGACCCTTCGGTCCGACTTGTCCACACCGACCAGATATCCTAACCTAATCTAGTCCCATTTGCCAGCACATGGCCCATATTCCTCTAAACCCTTCCTATTCATATACCCATCCAAATGCCTTTTAAATGCTGCAATTGTACCAATCTCCACTACTTCCTTTGGTAGCTCATTCCATACATGCACAACTCTCTGCATGAAAATATTGCCCCTTAGGTCCCTTTTATATCTTTTCCCTCTCACCCTAAACCTATGCCTAGTACTGGACTCCCTTGTCGAATGCCTTACCAAAGTCCATATAGATCACGTCCACTACTCTGCCCTCATCAATCCTCTTGGTAACTTTTTCAAAAAAACTCAATCAAATTCTTGAGATATGACTTCCCATGCCCAAAGTCATGCTGGCTATCCCTAATCCGTCCTTGCCTATCCAAATACATCTTTCCCATCTCACCCTAAACCTTCCTCAAAGAATTCTTTGAGGAAGTGACCAAGTTGATAGATGAAGGTAGGGCTGTTAATGTCATATACATGGACTTTAGTAAGGCATTTGATAAGGTTCCTCATGGTAAACTAATGGAGAAAGTGCAGTCACATGGTGTGCAGGGTGGTCTAGCTAGGTAGATGTCCTGGCTGAGCAACAGGACACAGAGTAGTAGTTGAAGGGAGTTGCTTGAAATGGAGAAAGGTGACCAGTGGTGTTCCACAGGGATCAGTGCTGGGGCCACTGTTAGAACATAGAACAATACAGCGCAGTACAGGCCCTTCGGCCCTCAATGTTGCGCCAACCTGTGAACTATTCTCAGCTCGTCCCCCTACACTATCCCAAAATCATCCATGTGCTTATCTAAGGATTGTTTAAATCTCCCTAATGTGGCTAAGTTGACTACATTAGCAGGTAGGGCATTCCACGCCCTTCCCACTCTAAGAACCTGCCTTTGACATCTGTCTTAAATCTAACACCCCTCAATTTATAGTTATGCCCTTTCATACATGCTGACGTCATCATCCTCGGAAAAAGACTTTCACTGTCCACCCTATCTAATCCTCTGATCATCTTGCATGTCTCTATCAAATCCCCTCTTAGCCTCCTTCTTGCCAATGAGAACAGGTTCAAGTCTCTCAGCCTTTCCTCATAAGACCTTGCCTCCTGACCAGGCAGCATCTTGGTAAGTCTCCTCTGCACCTTTTCCAATGCTTCCACATCCTTCCTGAAATATGAGGACCAGAACTGTACACAATATTCCAAGTGTGGCTGCACTAGCATTTTGTATAGTTGCAGCATGATATTGAGGCTCCGGAACTCGATCCCTCTACGAATGAAACCTAACACACCGTATGCCTTCTTTACAGTACTATCCACCTGGGTGGCAACTTTCAGGGATCTATGTACATTGACTCCAAGATCCCTCTGCACATCCATACTACCAAGAATCATTCCATTGACCCAGTACTCTGCCTTCCTGTTATTCTTCCCAAAGTGCATCACCTCATATTTAGCTGCATTGAACTCCATTTGCCACCTCTCAGCCCAATTCTGCAGTTTATCCAAGTTGTTTATGATGTAGAGTTGGAGGCAGGTAATAAGCAGTTAAGAGAAATGGGAGCTGTCCGTTGTGAATAGTTGTTGTTTAATGTTCACTTGCTTAGTTAAAGAATAAATTGATATTATTTTCTTTAAATAGTGGAATTTGGGAGTTCTCTGTCACTCATATTTTAACAGATTACAAAGCAAAGTGAGCTTTTCTGGGTGTTTGGTTTAATTAACAGAAGGGTTCACCACCATGTCATAACATTACATTTAAATCCATATCAGTGATTTTAAAAAAAAATGTTCAAGATGTGACCATCACTGGCAAGACTAACATTTGTTACCTCAAGTCCAGTTGCCTATGAGAAGATGGTGGTGAGCAAACTTTTTGAATTGGTATAGATACATCTGTTTGCAAGTTTCAGGATTTTTACCTACTGACTGTGTTGTGAGGATTGAAATGAATTTCAAGTTAGGAAGGTGAGAAAATTTGGAAGTGAACTTGCAAGTAATGGTGTTTCTATGTGTCCATACATTTGTTCTTCTGGGTGGTATGGTTTGCAGATTTGGAAAGTACTGTTGAAGAAGCCTAGGTAAGTTGCAGTAATGCATCTTGTAGATTGTACACACTGTTCTCTATATACCAGTGGAAGATAGATTAGATTACATTACATTACATTACATTACATTACAGTGTGGAAACAGACCCTTCGGCCCAACATATCCACACCGACCCGCCGAAACGTAACCCACCCATACCCCTACATTTACCCCTTACCTAACACTATGGGCAATTTAGCACGGCCAATTCACCTGACCTGCACATCTTTTGGACTGTGGGAGGAAACCGGAGCACCCGGAGGAAACCCACGCAGTCACTGGGAGAACATGCAAACTCCACACAGTCAGTCGCCTGAGGCGGGAATTGAACCCGGGTATCAGGCGCTGAGAGGCAGCAGTGCTAACCACTGTGCCATCCACCATAGGGTGCAAATCAAACAAGATGATTTGTCTCGGAAGTGTTAAGCTCCTTGAGTGATGTTGAGTGTTACTGAAGCTGCATTCATCAGGGCAATTGAAATGTAGCCATCATGCTCCTGACTTATGCCTTAGAAATGGTAGCCAGTTTTGGGGAGTCAAGAGGCCAGGTACACTCCATAGAATTTTCGAGAGAAAGTGAGGGCTGCAG
Source organism: Chiloscyllium plagiosum (assembly GCF_004010195.1). Classification (NCBI taxonomy): domain Eukaryota; kingdom Metazoa; phylum Chordata; class Chondrichthyes; order Orectolobiformes; family Hemiscylliidae; genus Chiloscyllium; species Chiloscyllium plagiosum. Next base: position 71,051,791 of record NC_057718.1, on the reverse strand, counting down.
GTGCTGGAGATCAGAGCTGAAAATGTGTTGCTGGAAAAGCGCACTCCATAGAATTCCCAGTCTCTAACATATCCATGTAGTCACAGCTTTTAAATGGATAGTCTAGTTCTGTTTCCTGTCAACGCTAATCTTCAGAATGTAGAAGATGCGGGATTCTATTATGATAATGCCATCAAATGTCAAGGGAAGATGGTTAAGTCTTCCTTATTGTATCTGATCATTGCTTTGCACTTGTGTGACATAAATGTTAGTGTCATTGAGTGTTATGGTACACATGGGAATGGACTGCATCAGTATCTGACGTCAAATCATCCTGATAATCAATAAACATGCCTACTTCTAATATTTTGTCCATGCTTTTTTTGTACCTTCTGGGCTCCTTGATATTCAGGAGTCTAGATTTGAGTCTCACATTTCTAGTACAGGAAGATAGCTTCTGAGCCCGACCTTTTCCTTGTGTGTCACCAACTGGTCAAACACTAATTTATCTTAAAGTAGCTGCTTCGTAGAGTCATAAATGGCTTCAGCACAGAAGCCATTCAGCTTTCTTATATCAACTGAACGAGCAATTCATCTACTGCCACTTCCCTGCTTGCCACTTCTTGTAGCTTTTCATTTTCAGATAATAATTCAATTCACTCTTGAATACCTAGATTCAACCTTCCTTCATGACACACTCAGGCAGTGCATACTTACTACATGAAAAATTCTTTCCTCATATTGCAATTGGTTCTGCTGACTTATGCACTCTACCCTCTGGTTCTCAATCACAGTCACAAATTCTCCAATTTATCTTTATAATTAAAAATTCTCATCCTTGGAATCATTTTATGAATCTTATATGCACCATAAGACCTTTGAGTCTTTACTAAAGTTGAGTGCCTTGAACTGAGCTCAATATTTCAATTGAGGCCAAACTAGTGTTATATGCGGGTGTCCGCTCATTGAACCTCAATTCCTTTAGTTTTGCTTCTTGCTATTGCTTATGATAGGGGGATCTTGTCACTGCACAGTCTTGAAAAGTTCCAGGTATTTTTCTTTTAACTCCTCAGTTCCCTGGTCTTCCTTTGGTTCTCCACAACAAGGGGTGCCACTCACACCTTGGATCCTGCCTAATTATTCCCAAGAACAAACAGTATTCCTGGAACTGGCACTCTGTCAGTCACTCCCACTGTTACTTCCCCAGTCTTGATTTCGCTCTTCAGCCTGATCTTAAACAGGGGAACACTAAATTCCACAAATTACAACTCTCTCAGGTAACACATCAGATAGAGTGCAAATACATTCATCTCTTCATATTAGAGACTAATTAGATCCCATATCTCTCAAAATTATAATTTCTTTCCCTTTTCCCCCATTCTTCCTCAGTAAACGTTACCCACAGAGGTGAAGTCTCCATTGAGCACTAACTCAATACCCACCTCCAGCCAATGGTCGGCATAGATGATTTGGACCGAAGGGTCTGTTTCCGTGCTGTACATCTCTATGATTCTACAAGCTGTGCTGTAAATGACGTCTAGTATGTTTTAATTTTACAGAAAATAATTTTGCAAAACATACAGTATGATTATCAAGGCTATGTTTCAGAGACCTGACATTTTTTCCCATTTGGAGGACAATTTTGTTCATTATGAGAATGTCTTATTTTCATGCTGCAACATGGCTGCGAGGGAGAGGTGAATTGAATTATTTTGTGGTTGCCTTACATCCATAACAGACAATTTCTAATTTTTCAAAAAAATCCTCCATTTCAAAACAAATTGTATATTCCCCAAATCCTTTGACTATGAAATCCCATTGATAAATGACACGCAACAAACATTCTTTAAGGGTAGAAACAAAAGAATGGTTCATTTAACATTCAAACCCAGGGAATTAATGTTTGTATCAGATACAAACACAAGGAAGAAAGCAGAGAAAAGCATGATAGGCTGTAGCTACAATTACATTGGCGGGAGTGGGAGTAAGGTATGTGGATCCTTTAAATGTTTTGGCAGAATTCCCTTTATGTAGGAGGTTTGATGCAGTTGAAAGACTAGAGATGGACTTTAGCTGAGTCTGGAGCTGCTTTGTATCTGCTCTGAAGTTAAGAAAAAAGTGTTCAGAGTTGTATAATTAAAGCTATTCAAAGGCAGATGGCAGGGTTCCTGGATGAGACAATTTAACAATAACTGAAAGGTTTTGCATTTTCAAAAATCAAACCAAGGTAAGAGTTTCATGGTGAATGGTACGACCTTAAGGAGTGCAGTGGGACAGAGGGAGTTCAGGTGCACAGTTCTCTGAAAATGGAGTTGCAGGTGAATAGGGCAGTAAAAGAGGCTCTTGGCACTCTGGCCTTCATCAGTCAGGACATTGAGTATACAAGTTGGGAAATTTATATTGCAGTTGTACAGGTGTTAGTGAGGTCGTACTTGGGGTATTGTGTTCAGTTTTGGTCACCTTGCTATCGGAAGGATTAAACTGGAAAGAGTGCAGAAGATATTTACAAGGATATTGCCAGGAATTAACAATCTGAGTTATAGGGAGGGGTTGGACAAGCTAGGATTTTATTCTTTACAGCATAGGAGTCTGAGGGGTGGGTCTTATAGAAGTGTATAAGATGGATACAGTGAATGCACTCAGTTTTAGAGTCATAGAGATGTACAGCATGGAAACAGAGCCTTCGGTCCAACCAGTCCATGTCGACCAGATATCCCAAACCAATCTAGTCCCACCTACCAGCACCCGGCCCATATCCCTCCAAACCCTTCCTATTCATATACCCGTCTAGAAGCCTTCTAAATGTTGCAATTGTACTAGCCTCCACCACGTCCTCTGGCAGCTCATTCCATACACGTATCACCCTCTGCGTGAAAAAGTTGCCCCTAAGGTCTCTCTTATATCTTTCCCCCCTCACCTATGCCCTCTAGGTCTGGACTCACCGACCCGAGGGAAATGACTTTGCCTATTTACCCTATCCATGTCCCTCGCTCCAGGGAAAACAAGCCCAGCCTGTTCAGCCTCTCCATATAGCTCAGATCCTCCAACCCTGGCAACATCCTTGTAAATCTTTTCTGAACCCTTTCAAGTTTCACAACATCTTTCCGATAGGAAGGAGACCAGAATTGCACGCAATATTCCAACAGTGGCCTAACCAATGTCCCGTACAGCTGCAACAT
>NC_057718.1:71025041-71048222 GCF_004010195.1 Chiloscyllium plagiosum | reverse complement strand
AAAAACTCAACCAAGTTTGTGAGACATGATTTCCCACACACAAAGCCATGTTGACTATCCCTAATCAGTGCCTTTCCAAATACATGAACATCCCATCCCTCAGGATTCCCTCCAAAAACTTGCCCACTACCAATGTCAGGCTCACTGGTCTACAGTTCCCTGGCTTGTCCTTACCACCCTTCTTAAATAGTAGCACCCCTTTAGCCAACCTCCAGTCTTCCGACACCTCACCTGTGACTATCGATGATACAAATATCTCAGCAAGAGGCCCAGCAATCACTTCTCTAGCTTCCCACAGAGTTCTCGAATACACCTGATCAGGTCCTGGGGATTTATCCACCTTTACCCGTTTCAAACATCCAGCACTTCCTCCTCTGTAATCTGGACATTTTGCAAGATGTCACCATTTATTTCCCTACAGTCTATATTGTCCATGTCCTTTTCCACAGTAAATACTGATGCAAAATACTCATTTAGTATCTCCCCATTTTCTACGGCTCCACACAAAGGTCTCCTTGCTGATCTTTGAGGGTTCTTCCCAGGTTTGGGAAATCGAGGATTTGAGGGCATCAGTTTAAGGTTAGAAGGGAGAGAATAGAAGGGAACCTGAGGGGCAACTTTCTTACACTGAGGGATATGGGATCAGCTGCCAGCAGAAGTGATTGAGGTGAGTATATTAACAACATTTAAAGGCATTTGGACAAATAAATGGATAGGAAAGATTTAGAAGGATATGGGCCAAGTGCAGGGAAATGTGGTTAGCTTTAATGGACATTTTGGTTGGTATGGATCGTTTGGGCCAAAGGGCTTGTCTCTGTGCTCTATGACTCTATGAACTTGACAATGTGATTTTGATCTTAAAAATGTGTTGCTGGAAAAGCGCAGGAGGTCAGGCAGCATCAAAGGAACAAGAGAATCGACGTTTTGGGCATAAGCCCTTCTTCAGGAAATTGGCTTATGCCCGAAACGTCGATTTTCCTGTTCCTTTGATGCTGCCTGACCTGCTGCACTTTTCCAGCAACACATTTTTAAGCTCTGATCTCCAGCATCTGCAGTTCTCACTTTCTCCTAATGTGATTTTGAAGTCTCTCATCGAAACTATTGTTTGTTGTTTGAGATAGCTGTGGGGGTATTAACACTATTTGAGCCATATAATTTCAATTGTGTCCTTTGTTCAGAATTGACTGGGGATAGACACATTATTTGTTGCTCTTTTGTGTGTGTTTTATTGCAGTATAGGTTGTTCCGTTATAACATGTTCGCTGTAACACAATTGATGAATTGGGAACGCTGTTTCTAAAGCAAGAACTTTTAAAATGTGTGACTGTAATGCGATTCCAGCACCAATACTGGAAGCGCTTTTGCAAAAGCATGATTTTTTATAACGCGGGCTTGCACAAGAATGCAGCTATCACGTTATAGAAGAACTGATGGTGAGAGATGTGACATTCCAAAGAGTGATGAGTTATGTGTTGACCTGGTAATTCCTGGAAATTTCTAGAAGCAGCCACCTTTTCTATTCTGTATTTTATCCATTTTAAATCCAGCAAGAGTCTATTTTAAAAATTAATACAAAAATATAGATTAAGAAAACTGTTCTTCCCTGGTTGGAATGACATGGCAAAAGATTACGAAGAAATTTCATATCCTTAAAGCAGAGGAAAATGTACCAAGTATATGTTGTAAATGGTAACATCTCTACATTGAAATACTTTTCAGATCTGTCTTTGCAAAGGAACCTATTTTAATAATGTTCCCTCTCCTTAGAATCCCAGCTAAAGGATAACCCAGCCTTTTCCATGCTGAATGATTCTGATGATGATGTGATTTATGGGTGAGTTAAGTGTTTAAATCATAGCTTTCTTTATTCACAATTTTCCACTGTTGACACATCATTCATTTGTGTTTGTTTTCCAAAGGAAATTGGTTCTTTCAGGAATGTAAATTTTTAATTCTGGAAGTGTGTGCAGTACAGCTCGGACAATTATTCATTTCTTGTTTGACCTTTCCAATCATAAAAATGAAAGTTATGCAATGCTTGTGAGGGAAAGTTTGCACAAATTTGATGTTGATCAGCTTGTCTTTGCACCTTAAACAGTGGGCCAGCCTGTACATTAGAGAATACTTTTGTACCTCTGCATCACTCAAAAATACGAAAGGCATTGATTAGAAGATAAAAACGATAAATGCCCAATTTCTAATTTGTATCATTACTATGTCTGGTGCATATTTAGACAGAAATTTTGGGTTCATATTGATGTAAAAGCTACATGAGTCACTTTGTTATATTCAGTAACAGTTTTGCAGCTTTTGGGAAAGTGGGATATACCTATATTTAGAACATACCACAGAAGGGAGTATTGTTTGCTCCCTACAAAACACTTAGGATCTAGATTAGCTAGATAGGCCCACAGTATTGCAGGCCTCTGCTGATTGATATTTCATATCAGGTTCAATAAGGATTACAAGTAATTACAGACTGGTATTCTTCACCAAGTATCTGCAAATAAAGATACAGTTGTTAGATTAGATTAGATTACTTACAGTGTGGAAACAGGCCCTTCGGCCCAACAAGTGTGGGCAACACGGTGGCACAGTGGTTAGCACTGCTGCCTCACAGCGCCAGAGACCCGGGTTCAATTCCCGACTCAGGCGACTGACTGTGTGGAGTTTGCACATTCTCCCCGTGTCTGCGTGGGTTTCCTCTGGGTGCTCCGGTTTCCTCCCACAATCCAAAGATGTGCNGAGCACCTAGAGGAAACCCATGCAGACACGGGGAGAACGTGCAAACTCCACACAGTCAGTCGCCTAAGGCGGGAATTGAATCCAGGTCTCTGGCGCTGTGAGGCAGCAGTGCTAACCACTGTGCCACCGTGCTGCCCACGAATTGTAAAACAGAAAATTCTAAAATTCCCAAGAGCAGAACGTAACTTAAAACTAAAGTGTAAGGCAACAATGCTAGCTTGATCATTCAGTGCGTTTATCCAATATTAAATTAATATTAAACTGGATCGATCAAGAATAATTATGATCAGGAAAGCAATTATTGGGATAGATCTGCAGATGTAACCATAAGATGCCTCTTTTGCAAAGTAGGTGGCTTAAACAAACTAGTCAAGCTAACAGGAAGTCTGGAATCTCACCACAATAGGGTAGAACCTGCATGAGACCAGTTGTGTTCTTTGGATGAGTTGCTGCCTATAACCTACGTCCACTTTAAACCCATATATGAAACAAAACTTGAAATTGGTTCACAAATTAGCACTCCTCACTTTCAACATCATATGGAAGGCGAGATAGTAAAGCAAGTAACTGAAGAGCATGCTGCACAGATCAGTTTGTCAAACCACCAAATTGGCTGGAACACTGATTAGTCACATCAATTGCATAGCTCTCCACTGGAAGATTGCATGATCTTACTTGTCTTAAGTTGGACACATAGAAGCTCTTGTTTGCTTAAGTTTAGTTTGGATATGTTAAAATCTTATTAGTTTATGATGTGAGATATGCAGCTAAAAGATTCTTATCCAGTATGTTTGAGCCATAATGTAACAACATATTTTATAGATATTTCACAGGGCTTTTCAGGTATGAATAATGATCTGGAAACACAAAATTAAATCCTACCATGAAAGTTGGGCAACTTTAAATTTAAAGTTAAATAAATATGGAATAAAACAAGATCATCTGTACAAGTGACTATGGAAATATGAACTTTGTTTTAAAAAAATCATCTGGTTTACTAAAATCATTTTGAGGAAAGAACTGTGCCATGCTCATCAGGTCTGGTCAGTGTGTGACTCCAGAGCTGCAGCTCTGTAATTGACAATAAACTGCATATTAAATGGGCGAGCAAGCTTTTAATTGTGGTTAAGAGGCAACTCAGCATGATCTTCTCAAGGGCTGATAAGCAAAAATGCTGGTCTTCCCAATGGGGTATACCACCTGTGAATGAATAAAAGAAAATGTAAATGATGCAAGTAAAACACTTTTAACATGATCTTGATCACTTGAACCAGTTTTTTTTGAAAATTGACGTTTTTCTTCAGTAATTTTGAACTTTTCCATGTTAGGAGTGATTATGAAGAAATGCCTCTACAAAATGGCCGTGTCAGTAAATCGAAATACAAGGATGAGTCAGACAGTGACTGAAGTATGCCTTCAAAGGACTAATTGTTAGCAAGAATGTATACACTTACTGAATCCTGAAAATGGGTGGACTTGAGTTTTCTTCAATTTTTCATGCTGCCAACTACTTACTTAGCTGAATTTTGCAATTAAAGTCATCTTATTGTGACTTCACAAGTAAAGACTTACATTTTCATTCTCCAAGCACCTCATCTAGCTGGTCTATATCATGTGAGCAAAGGAGCAGACATGTATGTGGATGATTAGGGTTTTTTTCTTCCAAAGGGAAAAGAATTATAAATAGTTTTTTCTTCAAAAACCTTTTGAGCTTGGTCATAGAGCCTGACAGCATGGAGACAGGCCCTTTGGCCCAAACTGGTCCATGCCAACCAAAATGTCCATCTCCTCTCACCCCATTTCCCTGCACTTGGCCTATATCTTTCTGAGGGAAAAGTGAGGATTGCAGAAGTTGGAGATCAGAGTCGAAAAGTATGGCACTGGAAAAGCACAGCAGATGGAAGGGGGCTGAGAGATAAATAGGAGGATGGAGGTGGGGCTGTGAGGAAGGTAGCCGGGAAGGCAATAGGTTGATGAAGGTGAGGCATGGTAGGTCCGACCTATCAGCCTCCACCTTCATCCACCTATCGCCTTTCCAGCTACCTTCCCCCAGCCCCATCCTCTTATTTATCTCTAAGCCCCGTTGACCGCCCCCCACATTCCTGATGAAAAGCTTATGTCTGAAACATCAATTCTGCTGCTCCTTGAATACTGCCTGACCTGATGTGCTTTTCCAGCACCACACTTTTTGACCCATATCCTCTAAACCTTTGCTATCCATGTGTTTATCCAAATGCCTTTTAAATGTTATTAAAGTACCTGCCTCAACAACTTCCACTGGCAGCTCATTCCATATACGTACCGCCCTCTGTTTAAAAAAAAGTTGCTCCTCAGGTTTCCTTTTACTCTTTCACCTCTAACCTTAAACTGATACCCTCTAATCCTCGATTCCCCAACCCTGGGCAAAAGTGTATTCACCCTACCCATGCCTCTCATGATTTTGTTCACTTCTGTAAGATCCTCCCTGCTCAGTCTCCTACGCTGTAAAGAATAAAGTCCTAGCTTGTTCAACCTTTCCCTATAACTCAGAACATTGAGTCCTGGCAACATCATTGTAAATTTCTTCTGCACTCTTTCCAGTTTAATAACATCCTATTAGCAAGGTGATCAAAACTGAACACAGTACTCCAAGTGTGTCCTCACCAAAGTCCTGTACAATTGCAATATAACTTTCCAACTTTTATACTCAATTCCCTGACTGATAACGGCCAGTGTGCTAAAAGCCTTCTTCATTTCCCTATCTACCTGTGACTCCACTTTCAGAAAACTGCACCTGAACTCTAAGGTCCATCTGATCCACTGCACTCCTTAAGGCTTCTACCATTCACCATGAAACTACCATCTTGATTTGACTTTTCAAACTATATTAAAATCCATTTTCCATTTCTCAACTCACTTCTCCAGCTGATCAATGACCTCCTGCCATTTTTGATAAGTTTCCTCACTGTCCATGATACCGCCTATTTTAGTGTCACCGGCAAACTTACTAATCATGCTTTGTACATTCTCATCCAAATCATTGGTATAGATGACAAACAGCAATGGGTCCAGCACCGACCCCTGAGGCACTCCACTAGTCACAGGCCTCCAGTCTGACAAGCATCCTTCCAGTATTACCCTCTGCTTCCTAAAATCAAGTCAATTGTGTATCCAACTTGTCAGCTCCCTCGGATTCCATGCAATCTAACCTTCCAGAGCGGCCTACCATGTGGAACCTTTTCAAAGGCCTTACTGAAATCCATATAGACTATGTCTACTGCCTTGCCCTCATCAACCTTTCTGGTCACTTCATCAAAGAACTCTAATAAATTTGTGAGATGTGATCTCCCATGCACAAAGCTATGCTGGCTGTTCCTAATCAAACATCTTATCCCTCAGATTCTGCTCAATTAACTTACCCACCACAATTGTTAGGCTTTCTGGTCTACAGTTCCAGGTTTTTCTTTGCAGCCCTTCTTGAATGAGCTTGTGAACACGTATTTTGTCATGAATGTTTGTGGTGTTAACTTGTTTGTATGTAGGGAGAAATTTACAGATCTAATCACGGTTAAGGTTGGATGCTTCTGAGACAAACAAAATTAGAGTGCTGCTTTGTGAGCTAGATTACTTTTACATTTTTAAAATTCAAGACGTTATTAAGAAAATAAATTGACCAACGGACAGGGCTGTAGTTCCTGTCCCTGCTAACATCAACACAAAAAGCAGATTCAAGTATAAAAAAATTCTGTGATTTACTTTTCAAAAATATTAATGAAGTTTAGAATTTCGGTCTTTTTTTATTTAATGCTGCTTTTAATATAAGGTTGTATATTGTACTTCTGCTAAATAAGAATTACAGTGCTGTTGTTTGAGAGCTGATATTTATAAGTATTGTAGGAGTTCATTTGTCTGATCACGTCTTTGCAGCGAGTTATTGTTTTGGAGCAGGTACTGTGACAAGTAAAAATGAACCTCCATTACCCGATTTTAATAACTTTGAACTATGTCTTGGAATGTCTGGGATGGCTGACACTTTCATTTTGATGCACTACTTGATATTAGTCAAACTTTAAGAAGTATTTCACTGCAATATTAGTTCCATTATCACTAATGTATTACTAATTTAAATATGGAAAATTGTAATTGTGAATACTTTTATTTTCTTCCCCCATTTGTTTTCCTGTCCTCCAATCTCTGTTTTAATGTAATTGTTGTTTTGTCCTCACTGATTAAATCTATTCTAAATTTACTATTTGCTTTTGATGGAAATTAAAACATTTGCTGATGTCTTTCCTTATCAGTTTACAAGCAGAAGTAATATTTTTAAAAATAGTATTGTCATGGTATTCCAATGTGTTGAATTGAGACCTCCAAAGTTTGGTCTTAGTTTACAAGGTACAAGAATGATGGCAAATAAAATGTAAATAGCATAAATTTCATATTTCTTGACTATATCCTAAGGAAAACAAAACTGTTTACACAGTAGCTTTTCTCTCTTTAAGGCATCCAGAAACATTTCATAATCAATAAAGTACTTTGGAACTAGAGATACAGATTTAATGCCAATGTAGCAAATCATTTAAAACCGCAAAAATGATAAATGAGCAGAAATACAAAACTAAAATGTGGGAAATCTGTAAATGTGATAGAAAATGCTGGAAATAGCAGATCAGACAGTATCTGAACAGAAACAGCATTAACTTTTCTAGTCAATATCCGTTCATCATGAACTGGTCATCAAGGCGAGTAATTGACCTGAAAGATTGGATTGTATTTTTATGGAGGAAACAGAAATGTTGAATTGGGAAGCTTCCCAATGCAGTAGCTCTGAATCTTGAAAAAGGCCCCCACCGTATTTTCATATTGAGGTGAGATGAAGTGTGGCTCTGTGCCTCCAGAGGTAGTCTCAAAGTTGCAGCTGAGGCAAGTAGAAATGCCTGCCTCCAGTTTTACTGAGACACTGGCCCAATTTTAATTATTGCCAGGCTTTAAAGCTTCATCACTCTCACATCCCAATCACATTAACAAATGCCAAGAAAGGTTTGATTCCAGCCTCGGGCGACTGTGTAGAGTTTGCACATTCTCCTTGTGTCTACGTGGGTTTCCTCTGGATGCTCTGATTTCTTCCCACAGTCCAATATCGGTCAGGTTAATTGGCTGTGCTAAATTACCCATAATGTTTGGTGCATTAGTCAGAGGGAAATGGATGGGTTGCTTTCAAAGGATCGATGTGGACTTGTTGGGCAAAATGGCCTGTTTCCACACTGTAGGGAGTCTAATCTAGTCAGTGTTCAAGGGGCATTTAGATAGAATCATGAACATGCGGAGAATAGAGAGAAAAGGACCATGTGCAGGCAGCTGGGATTAGTTTAGAATGGTATCAGTGTAAGCACAGACTTACGATGTAGGAGACGATTTGGGCCACACGGCTCATGGAATAGGCTCCATCATTTTATCATGGCTGATATGTTTCTCAGCCCCATTCTGTTGCCTTCTCCCTGTAACCATTCATCTTCTTATTAGTCAAGGACCTATCTATCTCTATCTTAAATAAACTCAAAGACTTGGCCTCCAAATGAGAGATTCACACTCCCTCTGGCTGAAGAAATTCCTCCTTGCATTTCTAAAGAGTTGTCCCTTCACACTGAGGTTGTTCCCATGGGTCCAGTCTCTCCTACTATTGGAAACATCATTTGCATGTCCACTCTATCAAGGCCTCTGTTCTGTTGAATGAGATATCCTTCTAAACTCCACTGAGTACAGACCCACAGATCTTAATTGTTCCTCATATGACCAGCCTTCATTCTCAAAATTATTCTTAGCTCCACTGGACTCTCTCCAAAACCAGCAGAATCCTTCCTTAGATACAGGGCCCAAAACTGCTCACAACATTCAAAATGCCTCAGCACCACATTTCTACCCCATCTTGAAAAAGGCCCCCACTGTATTTCTAGCCCTCTCAAAATTAATGCGGACATTACATTTGCCTTCCTAACTGCATACCTTCATATTAACCTGAAAAGAATTCTGAACTTGGACTCTTAAGTCTCTTTCAAAGTGTCCATTTCGAAAATAGTTTACACCGCTATTCTCCCTATCAAAGTGCAATAACTTAACACTTCTTCCCCCTTGTATTCCATCTGCCACTTCTTTGTCCAATCTCCTAACCTATCCAAGTCCTTCTGCAGCTTCCCCACCTCCTCAACATTACCTGCCCTTCTACCTATCTTTGTGTCATTTGCAAACTCTCAATTCCTTTGTTCACATCATTAATGTATAACATGAATAGTTGTGGTCGCATGTGGATGCCATCCTGAAAAAGGCCCCTATACCTCTGCCTACTGCTAGTCAGTCATTCCTCTAACCATGCCAGTAACTTGCCCTAACACCATGGACTGATATCTTATTTAGAACCCTTTTTGTGCAGCACCTTGCCAAAGGTCTTCTGGAAATCCAAATAGATGCCGATCGGCTCTTCTTTGTCTAACTTGCTCATTATCTCCTCAAAGAATTCCAACATGTGTCAGGCATGACCTCTCCTTGGTGAAGCTGTGCCGAGTATGCTGTATAATCTCATCCTTAATAATGGATTCTTAATATCTTAGCAACAACTGAAGTCAGGCAAACTGACCTATATTTTCATGTCTTCTGCTCCCCTCCCTTATTAAACAAGTGTGGTACATTAGCCATTTTCCAGTCTGCTAAGACCCACTCTGCCTCCAGTGATTTTTGAAAGATCATCACCAATGTCTCTACAACCTACTCAGTTGTCTCCTTCAGAACTCTGGGGTGGAGTCCATCTGGTCTGGGTAATTTATCCACCTCCAGACATTTTAGCCTCCTCAGCACCTTCTTAGTGATGGCCACTATACTCAGCTCTGTCCCTGATTCTCTTGGAGTCTCCCAGTATGCTACTGGTGTCTTCCGCTGTGAAATCTGATGCAAAATACCCGCTCAGTTCCTCCACCATTTCTTTGCTCTCTAGTTTCATTTTCCTAACAGTCCAATGCCCACTCTTGCCTTTCTCTTTCAATTTGATATCTTAAAAAAAACTTGCAAATTTATTCTTTATTCCTAGCCAGCTTACCCTCGTATTTCATCTTTCTCCCCATTATTGCATTTTTAGTTGACATTTGCTGGTTTTTAAAGACTTCTCACTAATCTTCACCACATGGTAATTCTTTTTTCGTTTGCTTTTATGCTGTCCCTGACTTCCTTCCTCATTCTCACTGTAGTATGTTACTTCATTGGGATGAATTTCTGCTGTACCTCCGAATTACCCCCAGAAACTTCAGTCATTGCTGCTCTGATGGCTCCCTTCTAATCACCTCTGACCAGCTTGTGTCTCATGTCTTTGTAGTTTCCTTTGCTCAGTTGTAATTTAGAGGAGCTGAAAATGTGTTGCTGGAAAAGCGCAGCAGGTCAGGCAGCATCCAAGGAGCAGGAGAATCGACGTTTCGGGCATGAGCCCTTCTTCAGGAGAAAGGCTCATGCCCGAAACGTTGATTCTCCTGCTCCTTGGATGCTGCCTGACCTGCTGCGCTTTTCCAGCAACACATTTTCAGCTCTGATCTCCAGCATCTGCAGTCCTCACTTTCCTCTCTGTAATTTAGAGGAACCTCAATTATCCGAATATCGGATTATCTGGCAAGATTGCAATGTCCCAATACTTGGCTAAACTATGTTATCCAGCATTGAATTATCCAGAATTCGATTAACTGAGCAAAATACTCACCACTCGTGTACTTCAGATAATAGAGGTTCCTTTGTACTGTTACATCTGATTTTAGCTTCTCTCCCTCAAAATGCAGGGTGAATTCTATCATATTATGGTCACCGCTCCCTCGGTGTTCATTCACACACTTAGCTCTCAAATCAAGCCTGCCTCACTACACATCACAAATCCAGAATTATCTGTTCCCTAGTGGGCTATAATATGAGCTGCTTAAAAAAAAATTCCCGTAGGCCTTCCACAAACCTCTTTTCTTGAGATCAGCTAACAACCTGATTTTTCCCAGTCCAACTGCATATTGAAGTCCCCACTGATTATTGTAATGTTGTCTTATATGCCTTTTCTATTTCCTGAATTATTTTCTGCCCCACAGCCTGACTATTGGCTCAGAGGCTATTACATGACTCCCATTAGGGTGTTTTCTCCTTTGCAATTCCTCGACTGTACCCATGTGGATGCTACACCTTCTGACTCCATATCACTTTTTGCTCTCTATTTAATTCTATTTCTTAATAACAAGGCAATCCTGACCCCGCTGCCCATCCTTTCAGTAGGTCATGTATCCTTCGATAGTTACCAGCCATGATTTGCTTGCAGCCACATCTGTGATAACCATAACATCGTACGTGCAAATTTCAAACTGTTCAAAAGCTCATTTACCTTGTTTCATAAACTGCGTGCATTTAAGTATAATACGTTCACTCCTGCATTGATATTTGCATAGTTGCCCCCTTATCTGCTTTGTCTAAAGTTAGAATACTAAGCTTTTCCAAACTCTCTGTCCTATTACTTGTTCTGGAAATGTTAGTAACCTCTGCTGAGTCCTTCACCCCTTTAACTTTTTCCATAGTTTTCCATTCAGCTGAACCCACTTCCACTATTTAGTTTGAAGGCCTATTCATATTGCTAATTATGCGATTTGCCAGGACTCAGGTCCCAGCATGAGGATCCCATCTCAATGGAACAACTCCGTCCATCCCCAGTACTGGTGCCAATGTCCCATGAAATTGAACCCATTCTTCCACGCCAAGCTTTGATCCACGTGTTTATCTCTTTAATCTTGTTGCCCTTGTGCCAATTAGTTCATAGCTCAAGTAATAATCCGGAGCTTATTACCTTTCTACTTATGCTTTTTAATTTAGCCCCTAGCTGTTCATATTCTTTTAGCAGAGCTTTTTTTCTACCTATACTGTCATCCCATGTGGACCACAAAAACTGGATCTTTCCCCTCCCACTCCAAGATCCTCTGCGTCCAGATGAGATATTATGAACTTGGGCAACAGGTGGGCAATCTAGCCTTCGGGATTCTCAATCTATACCCCTGATTATAATATCCTCAATACAACCCCCCTCAGCCCCTCTTAAATGGCTCCCTATACCACGGTGTTATGGTCCTTCCTACAGTGCCTGCTCTCTCCCACTTAGGGGACAAGAATATCAAACCTGCTCAACAAGCTCAAGGGCTGCCACTGCTTTAGTGCTACCTCCTGGATTGCTCGACCTGTCTCACTTGTATTCATATCCTCCTGTCTCTGACTACTAATCGAATTTGAGGTAATTAACCTAAAGAGTGTGACACATCATCCAGGTAACACTTTTTTAATTTGAAAAACATAATTTATCCACAAAAAAATACAGAGCCATAAAAGCAGTTTGGCTATGTACAGCAGCATATGAAGAAAACAAACTCCCCCCTTCTTGATGTTTCACAGTGTTCAAAGCCCAGACTCTAGCTCATTAACTCTGAGCCAGAGTTCCTCAAGCAATCAGCACTTACCTCAAGATGTGGTTACTACAACCTACAATGGTTGTAGCTCCCTCGTCTGACCCTGCAACTCTATTTTAGTTACTTAGTTCTTGATTTTTAAAATTTCTTTCTGTAACCTGAAATATTTTCCCTATTTACCTTCAACCTGAAAGCAACCATAATAATCAAATTAATAGCAATAAACATAGTTTTCCCATGATGTCTTTTGTACTGGACCTCTACTCCTGGGCTTCGATTTATTCTGTAAAAAGACCTTATGTTATGAACCAAAAAGGTGAGTGTGATTGGAATGAGTATCAGATGGATCTCATTGTCTATGGGATCCTTGATTGGGGTTGTTAACCTAGGCCTATTAGGAACCCTGAGGAGAAAGTGAGGACTGCAGATGCTGGAGACCAGAATTGAAAATGTGGTGCTGGAAAAGCACAGCAGGCCAGGTAGCATCCAAGGAGCAAGAGATTCGACGTTTTGGGCATAAGCCTTTCATCAGAAATGAAGATTGTGGACTGGGGGCGCTGAGAGATGAATGGGAGGGGGATGGGGTTGGGGGAAGGTAGCTGAGAAGGTGGTAGGTAGGATGCAACAGATACAATAGATGTCATTGGTGGAGGTACAGGTAAATTTCTGAGGGATGTGGAAGGATCCTTTGTGGCCTTGGATGGAGGTGTGGACGCAAGTTTTACACTTCCTGTGGTGGTGGGGGAAGGTGCCAGGAGTGGGGTTTGTGTTCTATCGGATGTGGAAGGTTCCTTTGGGGCCTTGGACGGAGATGACGGGGGAGGTGTATACTCCCTCATCAGATCCAGGCCCTCCCCAGCCCACACCCCAGTCCCAGCACTTTCCCCTGCCACTGCAGGAGGTGCAACACCTTCACGCACACCTCCCCTCTCACCTCTGTCCAAGGCCCCAAAAGATCCTTCCATATCAACAGAAATTTACCTGTACCTCCAACAATGTCATCTACTGTATCCGTTGCACCCAAGTTGGTCTCCTCTGTGTCAACTTGAGGATTGTTTCAGAGAGCATTTGAGAGACCCACACCAATCAAACTTACCTGTGGCTGAACACTTCAACACCCCCTCCCATTCCACCAAGGACTGGCAGGTTCTGGGCCTCCTCTATCGTCAAACCTTTACCACCTGATGCCTGGAGGAAGAACACCTCATATTCCACCTTGGAACCCTGCAACCATGCAGGATCAGTTTCCTCATTTCCCCTCCCACACTTTATCCCAATCCCAAGCCTCCAACTCGGCACTACCCTCCTTACTGGTCCATCACCTTTCCCATCTATCTGCTCTATTCTCCACTCCTACCTATCACCTCCCCCACCTTCATCCAACACATTCTCAGCTACCTTCACCCTGAACTCACCCCCCCCCCTCTCATTTATCTCTCAGCCCCCAGGTCCACAAGCCTTATCCGTGATGAAGGACTGATGCCCAAAACATTGATTCTCCTGCTCCTTGGACTGCCTGACCTGCTGTCCTTTTCCAGCCCCACACACTCAACTCCAATTTCCTGGCTGATGTGTACAGGAGATTCTGAAATTTTCCTCACTTTAGGAACTGTGAGCAAGCTAGTCAGAGTCCATGTACTGTGCACACATAAATAAAAGGTGACTTGGTGACAAGATACCTGCTTCCTTGCAGTTATTTCAGTGGTGATGAGAGAAAACAGTACACTCCAGAAGAAAATCCTCTCACAATAGTCGTTTTTCAACTTGGGATACGCATTTCTGGCATTATGCCTTTCTTTGGGAAGTTTGACTCATCTGATCCTGCTGTTGAAGTCTGGGACCAGTTTGTGAAAACTTTTTTCTTGGCAAATGACATTGGAGCAAATGAAAAGTAATGAGTCATTCTGACTGCTTGTGGACCATAACATTTTTGGTTATTAGGAGCCAAACTTTCCTTGAGGCACCAGATATTTAAACCTTTCAAGAGTTGACTGATTTAGTTAAGAATGGGCAGTATGATGGCTCACTGGTTAGCACAGCTGCCTCACAGTGCCTGGAACCTGGGTTCGATTCCACCCTCAGGCAACTGTGTGGAGTTTGCATGTTCTCCCCATGTCTGCGTGGCTTTCCTCCATATGCTCCAGTTTCCTCCCACAATCTAAAGATGTGCAGGTTAGGTGAATTGGCCAGGCTAAATTGCCCATAGTGTTCAGGGAGTGCAGATTAGTCAGGGGTGAATGTAGACTAATAAGGTTGGGGAATAGTTTTGGGTGGGATACTCTTTGAAGGGTCAGTGTGGACTTGTTAGGCTGAAGGGCCTGTTTCCACACTATAGGGATTCTATGATATTATGACCCCAAGCCTCCTGTAATTCTGAAATGCTATCTGTTTTACTTGGCAGTTCAAGAATCAGGAGAATCCCTTGCAGGATTTTTGATGAGTTTAAGGTGACCGGCAGGGGCATGTGATTTTGGTTAACCCTGAATGAGATGCTGAGAGACCATTTGATATGTGGGATTAGTAATGTAACCATACAAAGCCATGCACTAGCTGAAGCCCAACTGGACTTCAACTTGGCATTACAATTGGATTTGGTATGAGAAAATGTGGCAAGTGGAGCTCATGAATTATAGAATATCCCAATGGAAGTGGACACCCTCATGTTCAACTTAGCTTGGGCAACACCACTTGAGTGTAGGCAATTGTGTATGATCAAGCAGGACATTTCCTGAGCAGAGACATCATAGATCAGTCTATGGCAAAACCCCAAACCAAAGCCGAGCCTTGGCCAAATGGCTAAAATGTTCTTCAGGATCTGGGCCAGCACGCCATGGTAGTTGCTGCTGGTATGAGGACTCAAGATAGCAAAGGGGTCCCACCCAGGCCTGACTTGAGTAAATGAACTCATAGGAAAGTGCACACCCTGGAAAGCCCACTTACATACCGCTCGCAACAGTTAAATTGCTTAGTAACATCCAAATCAGAACCAGTCGAAATAAATGTCTGGTTAAATGGTCACCCAGTTATAATAGAGGTCAGTACTGGCGCCGCTGTATCATTGGTGGCAGAAGCAGTCTTTAACAAGATTTGTTCTTCACTCCAGCCTTTAAGTTTGCATAAGATCACACTGAGAACATATACTGGTGAATCATTACAAATTAAAGGTATGATGTGTTCTGGTCTTCTATGAGAAACAGTTGGTGCAGTTACCACCGATTATGGTAATCAAGCCCAAGCTTGATTAGGTGCCATTGATTGAGAAAGATTCACCTTGATTGGCTCAACAATTTTTGATTAGAAAATGGCTGCCTGAGTGAAGTCCTAATTATAGAGTCATAGAGATGTACAACATGGAAACAGACCCTTCAGTCCAACTCATCCATGCCAACCAGATATCCTGTTTCAGAAGGGTAGTAAGGACAAGCCAAGGAACTTTAGACCAGTGAACCTGACGTCAGTGGTGGGCAAGTTGTTGGAAGGAAGCCTGAGGGACATAATGTACATGTATTTCGAAAGGCAAGGACTGATTATGGATAGTCAGCATAGCTTTGTGCAAGAGAAATCATGTCTCTCAAACTTGATTGAGTTTTTTAAAGGAACAAATAGAATTGATTAGGGCAGAGCGGTAGATGTGATCTATATGGACTTCAGTAAGGTGTTCGACAAGGTTCCCCATGGGAGACTGGTTAGAAAGGTTAGATCTCACGGAATACAGGGAGAACTAGCCATTTGGATACAGAACTGACTCAAAGGTAGAAGACAGAGGGTGGTGGTGGAGGTTGTTTTTCAGACTGGAGGCCTGTGGAGTGCCACAATGATCGGTGCTGGGTCCACTACTTTTCATCATTTATATAAATGATTTGGATGTGAGCATAAGAGGTATAGTTAGTAAGTTTGCAGATGACAAAAACATTGGAGGTGCAGTGGACAGCAAAGAAGGTTACCTCAGGTTACAACGGGATCTTGATCAGATGTGCCAATGGGCTGAGAAGTGGCAGATGGAATTTCAGATAAGTGCAAGGAAATTTTGGAAAAGCTAATCTTAGCAGGATGTATACACTTAATGGTAAGGTCCAAGGGAGTGTTGCTGGACAAAGAGACTTTGGAGTGCAGCTCCTTGAAAGTGGAGTCGCAGATAGTTAGGATAGTGAAGAAGGTGTTTAGTATACTTTCCTTTATTGGTCAGAGTATTGAGTACAGGAGTTGGGAGGTCATGTTGCGGCTGTACAGGACATTGGTTAGGCCAAGGTTGGAATATTGCGTGCAATTCTGGTCTCCTTCCTAATAGAAGGATGTTGTGAAACTTGAAAGGGTTCAGAAAAGATTTACAAGGATGTTGCCAAGGTTGGAGGATTTGAGCTGTAAGGGAGAGGTTGAATAAACTAGGGCTGTTTTCCCTGGAGTGTCGGAGGCTGAGGGGTGACCTTATAGAATCATGAGGGACATGGATAGGATAAATAGACAAAGTATCTTTCCTGGGGTTGGGGAGTCCAGCACTAGCGGGCATAGGTTTAGGGTGAGAGGGGAAAGATATAAAAGAGACTTAAGGGGCAATCTTTTCACGCAGAGGGTGGTACGTGTATGGAATGAGCTGCCAGAGGAAGTGGTGGAGGCTAGTACGATTGCAATATTTAAAAGGCATCTGGATGGGTAAATGAATAGGAAGGGTTTGAAGGGAAATGGGCCGGGTGCTGGCAGGTGAGACAAGATTGGGTTAGGTAACTGCACCAACTGTTTCTCATAGAAGACCAGAACACATCATACCTTTAATTCTTAAATACCTGGATGTTTTTCAGGAATGTGTTGGGATTATTAAAGGAACTAAGATATCTGGATGGGTTGGACCGAAGGGTCTGTTTCCATGCTGTACATCTCTGACTCTACGTGTTGACTAGGAAGCAATTCTGCGCTTCTGCAAGGTCTGCCAGTGCCATTTGCCTTATGTACAAAAGTAGAGGCAGAAATCATGAAGCTGGAAAGCGAAGTAATGATCAAACAAGTACAGTTTGCGAATGAATAGCACCAGAGGTCGTACCAATTGTGAAACCTGACATGTAGGTTTCCCTTTGTGGGAATTTTAAGGAAACAGTGAATTAGATTAGATTAGATTACTTACAGTGTGGAAACAGGCCCTTCGGCACAACAAGTCCACACCGACCCGCTGAAGCGTATACCACCCAGACCCATACTCCTACATTTACCCCTTCACCTAACACTACGGGCAATTTAGCATGGCCAATTCACCTGACCTGCACATTTTTGGACTGTGGGAGGAAACCGGAGCACCCGGAGGAAACCCACGCAGACACGGGGAGAATGTGCAAACTCCACACAGAGAGTCACCTGAGGCGGGAGTTGAACCCGGGTCTCTGGCGCTGTGAGGCAGCAGTGCTAACCACTGTGCCACCGTGCTTCTTGCAGCTGAATAAAGACCCAGTCCCTTGTACAGAGAACTTGTATGTAAAACTGGTGGGGTGGCTACCCTTCATGAAGCTGGACATGAGCCACACATACCTGCAATTGCGGTTGGATGAGGAGTCCCAGACGTATGCCACAATTAATATTCATAAGGCTATGTACCAATATACAAGGCTGCCATTTCAGTTATTGTCAATCCGCACCCTTTTCAGCAGATAATGGAGAACCTTTTACAAGGTCTACCTCAAGTTGTCATTTATCTAAATGATATGCTAGTAATGGGAGAAACAATAAAGAACACTTGGAGAACTTGGACATATCACTTAAATATTTCTCCCAGATGGGCATATGCCTTAAAAGGAGAAAATGTTCCAGGTACCCCAAATGACCTACTTGGGCGACAGAGTTAACAAGACCAGGTTACACCTGAAGATGAAGTGAGGGCAATCAAAGGTGCCTTGGCTTCCACATCTATACCGGAGCTTAGGTCTTTCCTTGAGTTGGTGAATTATTACAGGGAATTCAAATGTAACCTGGCCTTCATCTTTGCACAGGTACACCTGCTATTGAAAAAGTGTCAGCCTTGTAAATGGTCAATAGCCAAGAAGTAGCTTTTAGGGAAGTTTAAAAGTAGCTATTATCTAACGTTTTGGTCTACTATGAAATGCGATGCCTCCCTGTACAGTATCAGGATAGTGCTGGCTCACCAATGGCCCAACAGGGAGGAATGCCTGATAGTGTGTGCTTCCTGGATTTTGGCTGATGCCAAACATAAATACACGCAGATAAAGAGGAAGGTTTGTCATGTGTAAGAAAGTTCTACCAATACCTTTACAGATGTAAATTCTTAATAGTACAGGTGTGCAATCATTTATCCCAAATGCTTGAGGCCAGCTGTTTTGTGGAAGTCAGAATTTTTTGAATTTCAGAATACGTGACAGTTTGTGATAGTAAAATTTTTAAAAACTCTTACTGGAGGAGCAGACTCCCTCAGTAAAATGGGCTTTGAGAGAAAATTGAGGCCTGCCAGTGCTGGGCCACGCTCCCTCACGTCACATCTGAGTGACACGCATTGAGTGGGTGTGAACTTGGGTTAACTGTTAGCACGCCAAACAACCTTGTTAATGAGAAAAAACTTCACAAAAAAACCTTCGGACTTTGGAGCTTTATGGATTGCAGAATGTTGGATAAAGGATTGTCTACCTGTAATGGACCATAAACCCTACTAAAAGAAGACAAGGCCGTGCCAAATTGAAATTCAGTGGCTGGCCCTAATTCTCAGTGCATGCAACCACAGGCTGGAACACTGTCCAGGAGGCCAAGTGGCAAATGTGGATGTCTTAAGTTCCAACCATTGGCAAAGACACTACCGGTGGTGTCTCCCTAGAACAGTCCATTCTAGTTTTAAACTTTCTGGAGACACTACTGGTCACTGCTGACAACATCTAATTATAGATTTTAAAAAAGTTCAGGCAAAACTAAAATGCTTGGGGTGATGGGGAAAGCAAAAGAGCCAGAATTGCAACCAGAATTGAAAAATTCCTGGACCAGGCAAGACCAGATCACCATAGAGGATGGCATATTACTACTGGGAACACGAATGAGTGTCCTGCGTGGAAGTCACTGCCAGATACTGGCCGATCTCCACCAAGGTCATCCGGGAGTTTCCAAAATGGAAATATTGTCAATAAGTTATGTCTGATGGTCTGATAGACGCTGATATAGCTGTGTTAGTAGGGCAGTGCCCATAGTGTCAAGGACAGAAATTGCTACCAGCAGCACCACCTGCCCCCATAGCCCTCCCAAAGCCAGGTGTTCAGGCCCTAGTGTGGAAACAGGCCATTTGCCTTATTGAGTCCACACCAACCCTCCAAAGAACATCCCATTCAGTCCCACCACCGCTCCTCCCACCCCCCCTACTAGTCATATAGCCCTGCATTCCCATGGCTAATCCACCTAGCCTGCACATCCCTGGACACTATGGAGAAATTTTGCAGGCCAAATCACTTGATCTAAACTGGAGCACCTGGAGGAAATCCACGCTGACACAGAGATAATGTACAAACTCCACACAATTGTCAGAGGGTGGGATTGAACCAGAGTCTGCAGCACTGAGAGGCAGCAGCACTAACCACTGAGCCATCAGGTCAACCCTGGACGTAGTAACACATCACCTATGTTCTTGTTCATTGCAAACATCCAGTCAAAGTGGGTAGAGTTTATTTGACACACTCAAAGAGGATGATTGAAAAGCTGCAAGCATCATTTGCGAAACACGAATTCCCAGAAGTATTGGTCAGGACAATGAGATACGTGTACCAGCATGGATTTTAAATATTTTCTAAAGTCGAATGGTATTTGGCATGTTCACACAGCTCCATGCCATCCATCATCCAATGGTCTGGCAGGCTGAAAAAGCAGTCGACAGCTTAACTTGAAACCAAACTATCCTGATTCTTATTTGATTATAGGACCACCCTTAACGTAATCACAGGGATGGGTCCAGCAGTGTTGTTGAATGAGGAGAATGAGCACCATGTTGAACCTGATATGCCAGCACCTGAGGGGGGCTTGAAACAGCAGCAGGAACATCAGCAAGAGAGACTGTTTACAACAAGGGATTAAGTATAGTGCCGACATGGCGGTGGAAAAGGCCCTGCATGTGTACAAGGTGAGGTCAGGTCATGTGATATACAAAGTTCAGGTAGGTGAGGTGGTCTTGAACAAAGGTGTATTGCATGAAAGCTGCCACCTTGCAAATGGATTCTCTCCTTCTATCTAACATCAAAGAAATCTCAGAATCTGAGTTGAATGCAGCCTTGATACCGTGACCACTTGAAGAGGAGGAAACTCTCCGGAGGACTCCAGATGCATAAGATGGGCTACGGTCAAGTACACGCCAACTGAATTTGAATCTGGAGGAACCAGACCTAGTGTGAAAATGTCCCAGGAAACGCTACAATAAAAACAGGCCTACATTCCAGGACTTGGAGAGGTGGGGGTGGGTTGCACGGGATGTAGCGATTGGAACAAGGGCCAGGTGACTCTCATTGATTATGAGATCTTTGGCCAATTAGGGACCCCTGGTTATCAGAGATAAACAGAAGGTTCTTCCTGGTGGTGGAAATTGAATAAAGATTCGTGCACTTTGTGTCTTTCACTGTGTCTCACCCCTGCACACACACACCATGGGTGCTGGGGATAAAATAAGCACTACCGCATTTAGGTAGAAAAAAAAATAAAAAAGAAAAAAAAAATAAACAGGAGTATTGGCTTGCTAAAAAAAAAAGAATAGGATTGTGCAGTGTTTGTCACTGGCCACCCAGGTGTTTTCCTATCTTCCTGGTGGTGGAAATTGAATAAAGATTCGTGCACTTTGTGTCTTTCACTGTGTCTCACCCCTGCACACACACACCATGGGTGCTGGGGATAAAATAAGCACTACCGCATTTAAGAAGAAAAAAAAATAAAAAAGAAAAAAAAAATAAACAGGAGTATTGGCTTGCTAAAAAAAAAAGAATAGGATTGTGCAGTGTTTGTCACTGGCCACCCAGGTGTTTTCCTATCTTCCTGGTGGTGGAAATTGAATAAAGATTCGTGCACTTTGTGTCTTTCACTGTGTCTCACCCCTGCACACACACACCATGGGTGCTGGGGATAAAATAAGCACTACCGCATTTAAGAAGAAAAAAAAATAAAAAAGAAAAAAAAAATAAACAGGAGTATTGGCTTGCTAAAAAAAAAAGAATAGGATTGTGCAGTGTTTGTCACTGGCCACCCAGGTGTTTTCCTATCTTCCTGGTGGTGGAAATTGAATAAAGATTCGTGCACTTTGTGTCTTTCACTGTGTCTCACCCCTGCACACACACACCATGGGTGCTGGGGATAAAATAAGCACTACCGCATTTAAGAAGAAAAAAAAATAAAAAAGAAAAAAAAAATAAACAGGAGTATTGGCTTGCTAAAAAAAAAAGAATAGGATTGTGCAGTGTTTGTCACTGGCCACCCAGGTGTTTTCCTATCTTCCTGGTGGTGGAAATTGAATAAAGATTCGTGCACTTTGTGTCTTTCACTGTGTCTCACCCCTGCACACACACACCATGGGTGCTGGGGATAAAATAAGCACTACCGCATTTAAGAAGAAAAAAAAATAAAAAAGAAAAAAAAAATAAACAGGAGTATTGGCTTGCTAAAAAAAAAAGAATAGGATTGTGCAGTGTTTGTCACTGGCCACCCAGGTGTTTTCCTATCTTCCTGGTGGTGGAAATTGAATAAAGATTCGTGCACTTTGTGACCTGTCA
The DNA here is from genome assembly GCF_004010195.1 of Chiloscyllium plagiosum. Taxonomy (NCBI): domain Eukaryota; kingdom Metazoa; phylum Chordata; class Chondrichthyes; order Orectolobiformes; family Hemiscylliidae; genus Chiloscyllium; species Chiloscyllium plagiosum. The sequence goes on along the minus strand of NC_057718.1, from coordinate 71,026,321 downwards.
CTCTGAGAGCTGGCTCTTGAGGGAGCTGGACCAGTGTGTGTGCAAGGACTCTCCTCCTTGAAGGTGTCTGAGAGGAAGGGGACTGTCCCTGGACCAGCTGCCCCAAATCCAGAGAGCTCTGAGAGGAAGGAAGGAAGAAGACGAAGAGAAGGAAGGAGAAGAGGAAGGAGGAGGAGGCAGCAGAGGCAGAAGGAGGTGAGAGCTTTGAGTTCTGGGCCGGGCTTTTGGAGCTGCAGCCTGGGCCTCACCCAGGTCAAGGGAGTGTTGCTGCTGACCTGGGGCCCACTCCCACTCCCACTGCTGGTCTGGGACCCCACCCTGACCTGCCTCAGCTGCTACTGCTTGGGCCTGCCTCACTGCTGCTGCCTAGGACTCACCTTGGGCCCCTCCCAAGACCTCCACCGCTGCTGCCCGGGACTAAATTTTGGGGCTGCCTGGGACTTGCCTTGGGGACCCTCCTCAACAGGTCTGCCCCCACCGCTGTGACCAAGGGCCTGCCTGGGACTTGCTTGAGGCTACCTCCATCGCTGCTGTTGCCTGAGGCCTACCTACACCACCGCTGCCTGGGATTTGATTTGGTGCTGCCTGGGACTCGCCTTGGGCCCTTCCCCAGGACCCCCACCGCTGCTGCCTGGGACTCGCCTTGGGTCCCTCCCAGGGCCTCCACCACTGCTGCGACCTAAGGCCTGCCTCAACCTGCTGCTGATACTGCCTCAGGCCTCAACTGGACTCAACAACACAGCTGGTTCCTGGGCCAACCGACATTCAGCAGCACAGTATGGCGAGTCCCAAACTTAAAGGGCACCTACGCCAGGGTAGCCGCTGCCTTAGGGGCGGCTGCTCCAACCCCGGCTGCAACCCCGACCCCCTTCAGGCACCTTACTAAATGCCTGGGGGTAAAGGCCTATCCCCACCCCAACATGACCATCGAGGCCTGCAGCAAGGCCATGGCTAGTGTGGTCGGCCCACTGGCCATCGTCACTGCGGCCCGGATGTACGGGAAAGCCGTCTTTTTCCGGAAGACTGAGCAGGCAGTCCACCTGGCCGTGGAGAGGGGGCTCACTGTGGGCGGGACACATCTGCCCGTCGACCCTCTGGAGGCTACGGCCCAGAGGGTCGTGATCTCCAATGTCCCGCCTTTCATTTCGAGTGAGCTCCTTCTTCCCCACCTCACCACCCTGGGGAAAATCCGGTCGGGTGTCCAGCTGCTCCTGCTCGGTCTGAAGGACCCTGACCTCCGACATATCTACTCCTTCCGGCGCCAGGTATTCATCTGCTTG
>NC_057718.1:71016626-71024541 GCF_004010195.1 Chiloscyllium plagiosum | reverse complement strand
CTGGTTTGGAACGCAGTTTGTCGCCCAGATCTGACTTTTGTACGCCGCCGCAGAGTGTCTGGTTAAAGTTAACAGGTCCCTGACGGCGCCCCTTCGCTTTGGGAGAGGAGTATGTCAAGACTGCCCCCTGTCCGGCCAGCTGTATTCCCTGTGCGTGGAGCCTTTCCTGTGCCTCTTGCGGAGGGGGTTGTCGGGGCTGGTTCTGCACAGCGCGGGTGTGGTCCTCTCGGCTTATGCGGACGACGTGCTCCTCACTTTCACCAACCCGGTTGACCTGGGGAGGATGCACATGTGTCAGGCCGTGTACTCGACAGCGTCTTCCACCAGGATCAACTGGGCCAAATGTTCCGGACTACTGGTCGGTCCGTGGCAGTTGGACTCTCTGCCGGAGGAGTTACGGGGGTGCGGGTGTGGTCCTCTCGGCTTATGCGGACGACGTGCTCCTCACTTTCACCGACCCGGCTGACCTGGGGAGGATGCACATGTGTCAGGCCGTGTACTCAACAGCGTCTTCCACCTGGATCAACTGGGCCAAATGTTCCGGACTACTGGTCGGTCCGTGGCAGTTGGACTCTCTGCCGGAGGAGTTACGGGGGTTCAGCTGGAGTACCACCCATCTCCTCTACCTGGGGGTCTACCTCGGCCCGGCTGAAGAATCCTGGCCGGCGAATTGACAGGAGCCGGAGGCCAAAGTCTCGGATCACCTAGGCCGCTGGACAAGACTGCTCCGAGTGCTATCTTACAGGAGTCGAGTGCTGGTCATAAACCAGCTGGTGGCTGCCATGCTGTGGTACCGGCTGGTCACTTTGGTCCCTCCTCCTGGCTTTGTCGCTGACATCCAGAGAATGTTGGTCGACTTCTTCTGAGACAAAAAGATGCACTGGGTCACTGTGCAGGTCCTGAGTCTCCCTATTGAGGAGGGCGGTCAGTCGCTGGTGTACGTCTGCACCCAGGTCGCGACGTTCCGCCTTCAGACCTTGCAGCGATACCTTTACGTCGAGCCTCCTCCTAGGTGGTGCGCCCTGGCGACGTATTTTTTCCGCCAGGTGCGTAACCTCAACTACGACATGCAGCTCCTGTTCGTCGATCGTGACGGTTTGGAGGTCATCCTCAAGACGCTGCCTGTCTTTTACCAGGACCTGATCACTGTTTGGAACATGGTCGAATCACGTCGCGTCTACCCTCCGGCTGGAGTAGCGGCTGTCGTCAGGGAGCCGTTGCTCAGGAATCCGCACCTCCGTACTCGCGGGTTCGAGTGGCTGTCGGAAGGGAGGGCCATGGCGGCGAGTGAGACCAGGGTCAGGGACGTGCTGGGTGCCGGGGGCATGGGCTGGACGCTGCCGCAGGACATAGCGAGCAGGGCAGCAGTAGAAGTCCGGTACGTGGTCACCGCCATCCGATGCCTTAAAACGGCGGTGCTCAGACCCGACGTAGTGCACCAGTTGGAGGACGCTCAGGTGTGCGGTGGGATCCCGTCCGCGCTTACCCAAGCCCGGACGGAATTTCACATTGGCCGCAAGGTTCCGTACTTCTCGCAGGAGCCTGTGCCCCACAACTTGAGCCACCTCAGGAATTTTAATTTTGTCCCTTTTAAGGACGTAAAAAGGAGTGCCCTGTATAGACTGCTGCTGCACACGGTCCACCTCTTCTCCCTCATCCACCATCCGGACACGCCTTGGCGTGCCCATTTGCCACCGGGTGATGGGGATCCCCGGTGGAGAGCTCTCTACGCGGGAGTCCTCCCTCTTTCTCTTGGTGATCTGGGGTGGAGGGTGCTGCACGTAGCGGTCTCCTGCAACCGCAGATTGTGGTGGTTCCCAGCCCAACTGCTTGTCCTGTGGCACTGTGGAGTCCGTGGACCACGTGTATATTGGGTGTGGGCACTTGCACTCCCTTTTTCACTTGCACTTCCTCTGTTTTTGTTCGCACTTCAGTCCGACGCACCTGATCTTCGGGTACCCAGGACGGAGGAGGGAGGGCAGGTGTGAAGACCTCCTCGTGGGTCTGCTCCTGGGCCTGGCCAAACTGGTCATTAACAGGTCCAGGCAGTGGGTCGTTAGGGCTGACTGCCTGCCCCACTTCCGCTGTTACATTAGGGCCCAGGTGTTTCTGGAGAAGAAGCACGTGGTGTCCACCAACACCCTGGAGTTGTTCAGGGAGAGGTAGGCACCGCAGGGAGTGGAGTGCATTATTTTGATTTAATCCCTGCCCTCCCCTTCGCTCTTTGATCATACAGCATTGCCCTTTGATGTGAAGGGCACTGCTTGTCACTGGCCACTTAGGTGTTTCTTTTCTTCCTGGTGGTGGAAATTGAATAAAGATTCGTGCACCTTGTGTCTCTCACTGTGTCTCACGCCTGCACACATACACCATGGGTGCTGGGGAAAAAATAAACACTATCGCAGTTAGGCGGTAGTGTGGGGGGAAAAAAGAGGAAAAAAAAGACCAGGAGTGTCAGAGGTTCTGCCCATCCTGAGGTCTGGCTCTGAGGGAGCTGGAGCAGTGTCAAGATCTTTCCATATGTAAATAAAGGGTGACTCACTGCTGGGATACCAGCCTCAGGGGAGTTATATAAAAAAAACAGGAGGTTCAGGGAGAGGTGGGCACCGCAGGGATTGGAGTGTATTGTTTCCCCCTCCAACTCTATTTTAATTCAATCACTGCCCACCCCTTCACTTTTTTTTTGTAAATATATTTATTAGCAAATTTTTTTTAACTTTACAAACATAAAATTATTGAAAAAAACAATCAATAACATATATCAGTATAATAAAAAGAAAATAAACACAAAAACAATACAACTACTGTCTCCTAACTATTAACCTACCCTCTATTGTCTGGGAAATCAACTCCTCCCCCTCCTTGAGGCAACTGCAATTTAGTAAGTTTCCCTTCACTGTTTGATCACGCAGCATTGCTCTTTGATGTAATGGACAGTACTTGTCTCTGGCCACTTGGGCGTTTCCTTTCTTCCAGGTGGTGGAAATTGAATAAAGATTGGTGCACCTTGTGTCTCTCACTGTGTTTCACACCTGCACACACACACCATGGGAGCTGGGGAAGATTAAGCACTACCGCAGTTAGGCGGCAGTGTGGGGTAAAAAAAGAACAGGAGTGTCAGAGGTTCTGAACAAAATTTTAAAAAAGGAGTTTTAAAAAAACAGGATTGTCAGACATCTTCACATTCTGAGAGCTGGCTCTGAGGGAGCTGGATGAAGGACTCTCCATTTGTGACTGACTCTGAGCTGGCTGGTGCTGCAGTCAGTGTGTAAATAAACAGGAGGTCATAGGACCCTACAGTGTGGAAACAGGCACTTCGACTCAACAAGTCCACACTGCCCCCTCCAAAGAGTAACCCATCCAGGCCCATTCCCCTAAGATCCTGACTAATGCACCTAATTTACACATCCCTGAACACTATGAGTAATTTTAGTATGGCCAATTCATCTAACCTGCATATCTTTGGATTGTGGGAGGAAACTGGAGCACCCAGAGGAAACCCACACAGACACTGGAAGAATGTGTAAACTCCACATAAACAGTTGCTTGAGGCTGGAATTGAACCCTGGTCCCTGGTGCTGTGAGGCAGTAGTGCTGGCCTTGCTGTGATTTTTTTTCAGGATGTATAGCAAAACATTCTCACTTAGATCTATTTGTGTCTCTTTTCCAGTCTGACTGATATTTTCTCCTTTCGACAGAAGAGAAACCATTTCTCTTTCTACAGTCAGAGCCTGATGATGTTCAGGTTTGAATAAATTGAGTGATTCTGTCAGATCTAGATGTGGTGCTTAGTTTGACTTTTGAGTCTGCAAACCTCTTACAATATCCTGTTCCTCCCGTCTAAAGACTGGCTTTTAGCAAGCCAGTCAAAGTCCATGTAATGTGCACGTGTAAATAAATGGTGACTTGGTGATGGGATATCTGCCTCCTTGGAGTTATCCAATAAGCAAAAAACACCTCGTCCCTTGTAATAGAAAATTAACAAAATTGACATTTACTCTGAAATCCATTTACTCTGAAATCTGAAAGAGAATGCTTTACTAAATTTAAAACTTCTCTGACACTTTGCAACTTTGCTGAAGTCTGCAGTCGAGGTACAGCTTGCCTCTGCGGAACTTTGTAAACATTCAAACTGGCCTTGTGAGCAGTCGATTTCAGATTTGAACTAAGGAAAACATAAAGACAGTTATTTCCACAGCAGGGAATGGAAAAAACAAGGACTCGAATGGTCCCAGCCCTTGTCCTTGAGCGGGTGATAAGAATGGTATAAGAAAAATATGTGAATTTGGTTCGAAGCCCTTCCATGAGGCGTTTCTGCCAAGTGCATTGGCCCTGCATGCAATTTTTTAGTAACGCTCTTTCTTTGCTCTTGCTAGCATCTGAGTCGAGTCAGTTTTATTTCCACGACAGTAAACTTGGGGGCTCACCTGGCACCCCACGACTGGGTGAGATTCTGAGGATTCCCAGGAGGAGCAGGCATCAGCACCTTGAAGGTCTTTCACTTCATCTCGAGCAATGAATTGGCCTCTTTGCATGAGAGGACTGGGAATCTGGATCACCCCAGTGCTGGCGTCCGAACCGATTAGGGTCGGGGTAAGAGTTGTGGCTTAAGTAATCCTATATAGAGACTCATTCTAAGAGAATAAATGAATCAGGAAAAGGATTCAGTGAACTCTCACGCAGTATTCGAGCAAAACTCAAGGGAAAGGATTGCAACCTCTAGAGTGGTTGAGAGACAGCAAGTTTAGGGGTGGTTTTAGTTTGCAACCACCACTGGCTGAGTTTGACTCGCCAAAGATGTACCAGGTACGTGGTTTCTTGGTTTACAAAAACCAAGGCATTGAGGCGGCCGCGCCCAATGCGAGAGGGGATCTCCGGAGGTAAAAGCAAGTCAAAGGGAAAAAGATAATGGTACCCCGCGAGAGAGAGAGAGAGAGCTGAACAGTAACGCTGAAAATGGGCTCTAGCAAGAGCAAACAAAAAGAGGGCCCACAGAAAAATTGGAACGATCAACCAAAAATACAGTACATGTTAAATAATTACGGCCCAGAGTCTGTAAAGCAGTTTGAATTGTGGTTCAAGGAATATGGTTTTCTGGAGGGAGGAAGTTTTAGTAAAAGGCAGTTGGAAGTATTGAGGTCGAGGTTGGAGGAGAGAGAGAAGGAGAAATGGAAGGGGAAAATAGAACCTGCGAATTGGAGTGCTTATAACCTGTGGAAGGCTGAGGCTGATATTAGGAAAAGGAAATCTCAAGTAAAAGATGGATCAAATACGAGTACCAACCCTAGTACACACGCAGACGTGCGCGGAAAACAACCTAACGAAACTGTACACTGTCTTAAGTCTGTTCCAGATCCTGACCTTGATGACTGCTCTCCGAGACCTGCAGCCCCCCACTACAAGATCCACCTGGCAAAGGTTCCAAATCAGCGGCCGCTGCCTCAGGGTCTGCTGGATCACTGATAGCAAATCGCATCCGCAACCAATTGAAGCAAGGAGCCCAAAATGACAACGGCCACTCCAAGATGGAAAGGCAGCCAGGGTCTGTCCGCGATCATCCCATGATGGATGATGAATCAGATGGTGAGGGTTTTTGGCGTACAATCATCTAGTTCTGCATCAATGGTTGAAGTTGCAGGTCCAGACGGGTACCCAGTGCTGGTCCACCGACCATGGACCATGAAGGATTTGGAAAGTGCCTATGGGCAGTTGCCTGACCCATGTGAGGTTGGAGGTAATAAGTTTGCCGAAGAAGTGACAAAGTTCTGTACCGAGTTCTGTCCCACGTCACATGAGATGGGACATGTCCTGGGACGAAAACTGGGCACCGATGTCACCAAAATCAAGTATAGATGGCCAACCGTAGACGTCCATGCCAGATCAACTGACCCGCAAGCGGAAGAGAACGGAGACTTTGATGCTTTTGTTGCAACGCTGGCAACCGCTTGTAGGGAGGCATTCCCAGTGTGAATGGACATGACCAAAATATCAATGTGCAAACAATGAGAAGGTGAGACAGTGTCCCAGTACCTTACGCGCCTCACTGAAGTCCATAACGTCTATAGTGGACTGAGACCACCCAATGACAAAATGGTGGCAGAAATCACGCCATATAAAACACACCTGAGGAACAGCTTCATCAATGGAATGAAGGACGAAATAGCGAAAAAGGTAAAGGACACATGTACTACCTGGGACACGGGAAAGCTGAATTTGATAGAACAACATGCGATACATGCTGAAAAATTGCTGGCCCAAGAGAAGGATAAGCGGAAACTAAAGATGGAACAGGAGGCACATAAAGCTCAGCTTACTATGCTGCAAATGGTTGCCCAGCTGATGGAGGGAGGTGCTGTGGAAAAAGAGAGAGTACGCGGGGCTGGCAGAGGTAGATCTGGTGGGTGTATTGTTTGTGGAGCAATGGACCATTGGGCGAGACAGTGCCAGCACGGACAGCCTCAATCGGCCTGGAGGCTGGACAGCAGGGTGACTGACAGGGGAAAACTGAGGTGGAGGTGGGCAGCCCACAAGGTACAGTAGACCTCTTTCCTTTATGCTTGGCAACGAAGACTCGCTTATGCTAATCTCTTCTACAAACATTACGGGCACTGAGACATGTTCCACCTCTACATTGAGCGCTGAGATTGCAAAGTGTGGAATATATGTTCAATATAACAACAATGCATATATGTCGATGTCTACCTCTATGTTATATGTGGAAGGTACACCAGTTACCTTTTTGGTAGATACAGGGACAACATATTCAGTCTTTAAATTAAGTCAGTTCAGAGAGTCGCCGTCAATAAAGATGAGTGGAAGGTTCCTGAACACAATGGTTGCATCAGGAGTCGTGGTATGAGAGAGATTTTCCGCACCCCTATTGTGTGAAACTTGTAATGGGGAAACATTCCAATTCTCATTCTTGTTATCGGAATTCTGTCCTTTAAATCTAATGGGTCGGGATCTCATAGGGACACAGAGGTTGGGTTTGCTCAGTACCCTGACGGGCTTGCAGGTAATTCACAAGGAAGATTTACCTTGCTGGCTGTAAAATATGACCCGCGACCCCTGATGTATGTCTAGGAGTGGCAATTAAGCCAGAGAGTGATAAGTTCAGTGAGTGATTCATTCGCCCTGGAAGCAAGTAACCATGTTAATCCTATTAACACTGATTTTCTTACTGGGGACATGCTGCATTGCACAACACACATACACAGCAATGGCCTTGACGAATCATTCTTTTTTTCTAGTGACAAACACTGCCCTTTCTCCTGGTAATTTTTTTTCTCTCTCCCCCCACACTACCACCTAAGTGCGGTAGTGCTTATTTTTTTCCCCCAGCACCCATGGTGTGTGTGTGTGCAGGTGTGAGACACAGTGAAAGACACAAAGTGCACCAATCTTTATTCAAATTCCACCACCAGGAAGATAGGAAAACACCCGGGTGGCCAGTGACAAACACTGCCCTTCACATCAAAGGACAGTGCTGTGTGATCAAAACAGTGAAGGGGAGGGGAGGGACTAAATCAAAATAGAGTTGGAGGGAGAAATGATGCACTCCACTCCCTGCCCTCTTGTTTATTTTTTATTTTATTGTTTTTTTGTGCAGGTGTGAGACACAGTGGAAGACACAAAGTGCACCAATCTTTATTCAAACTCCACCATCAGGAAGATAGGAAAACACCCGGGTGGCCAGTGACAAACACTGCCCTTCACATCAAAGGGCAAGCACACCTGTTTTGTTTTTTTTAATTTAACCGCCACACTACCACCTAAGTGCGGTAGTGCTAACTCCTGGGTTTTTTTTCCCCTTTCTCTCTTTTTTTCTTTTTTTAACCCCCACACCAGTTGGAACACTCTGGTTCCTTTTTTTTTCTTTTTTTTCCTTGTTTTTTTATTTAACCCCCACACTACC